>NC_052952.1:35413524-35713524 GCF_013358895.1 Oreochromis aureus | reverse complement strand
ATCTTCCTAGCACACTCTCTTAAAATGTTATGAAAGTTCCATCTCTATTCTGAATCACTCTAACCTGCAGCACATCTTTCTAGCTCGACCTCTCTGCCTAACCAATCATTACAAGTCCTTTTCTCCTTCTTTAGTGTTCAGCCTCAAACACAACTCACTTTTCCTTTGCTGTACACTTAACCTTTCAGTACTCCTGTCTACATACTTTACTATACCATTTTTTCCTCGAATACCTTTTTGCACTTCCTCATTCCACCACCAAGTCTTCTTGTCCTCAGTCCTCTGTCCAGAGGATAGACCAAACAAACTTCTGGCAGTTTCCCTCAGTACTTCTGCTGTGCTTCCTCAGTCATTTGGTAACTCTTTCCTATCACCCAGGGCCTTTGCCAGCTCCACAATGAATCATCTTCCACCATTTAATCCTTGCCTCTGCCTTCATTTGCTTTCTCTTCTTCATTTTCAAAGCCATCTTACAGCCTGCAGACATCCAATCCTGCCCAGCTACATTCTCTCTTTCCGACTGTTCCTTTTGCATAAGATATACTCCCCCACTGTTACATATAGCCTTCTGTCTTGATGAAGTGTTCACTTTAGCCATGCCCAGCCTTTTGAAACAAACTACTACCATCTGTCCTTCTGCACTCTTCACCATACCTACCAACACCTGTTCATCTTCAAGTCCACTCCAATCGCCATTCTTCCCCTGGGGATCCTGCCTGCACATTACAGTATATTGTTCTAGTTCCACTATAATGCATTGTCACAGTGGTATACTAACTTACTGAGAAGGTAATGAATTTCTTCTGGTACAGCATTCATTATAGGCAACGGTGTGGCTGAGAATTACTTGTCTGCATTTTCCAGCTGCCTTCACATTTAGCACGACTCGTTCTGATGAAGCTAAAGAGCCTGACATCATCAGCAGCCTGACTGGTGCTCTGATTTACAGCTTTCTGTTCCCTCCGTGGATGTTTTGCGCCCTGTGCTGTCTGCAGCTGCAGGCTGTTTACAGTAGCTCCCCACAGGGCGGGACACGTCGACCTTGAGCCACGCTGACAGTGAATTGCAGCCAGACTGTCGATGAATGAATCTGTCTTTCCAGCTTTCAGTCCCTCCGTGCGGCTTTCGCCCTTCAAAGGGCGCTCAGCTGTTTTAAACCCCAGCCTGTTCTGTCCCACGACATGTTTCCAAAAAGGAAACCCATCCCCATCCAGTGGAAAACATTCCAACTCCGTCTATCTCCCTCTATTTTAAGCTACCGAGGTCCAGCGATTCAACGTGAAAGCAGCGTCAGCGCACGAAAGCGGCGCAGTTGAACCAGCACGGGACAAATCCACGGGAAAGTTTTTAAATCGGTGTCAACTTACGCTGAAGGTCCTGCGGGCTTCTCAGAGGGAGGAAGGTTTGAAAGAGCCGCCGGAAAGCTTCATGGTCGCGACAGAAAGAAAGAAGCAGGAGACACAAAAGATTTCCAACCAGAAAAATCTCCACCGGGAACTGAGCCGGAGCTGCGTTGCAACACACCGGAGAGGAGGAGGAGAGGTGGGTGTCACCTTACTGACGTCACCGGTCATACCTGTTAAAGAGCAACAGCTGGAGCGAGTCAGTAAAGATCGTTACTGCTCTCGTGTGGCTCTACGCTGACTCATAGGCCCACTACCACGCCTGCTTTCACTAACGTAATGAGACACGCAATCGGCCTTTCTGTTATGGAAGCATTTTTAATTTTCTTAAAGTACTGCAAGCATTACTGGATTAAACAGGCCTGGACTTTCCATGTGTTTTTATTTATATATTTTACACTCATTAGTAGTAGTAGTACTGTTACACAATAAGTGGATCTAAAATCATTAATTATTACAGATCCACTTATTGACTCTGACTTTTTTCAGTAATTCAGCTACAGGGTCAAATACAAAGTCATTTTTATGTTATTCTGTCACATAATCAGTGTTGGGTAAGTTACTTTAAATTAGTAACTTAGTTACATTACTAGTTACTTCTATCAAAAGTAACTCAGTTACTTCAAGTTACTCGTTACTTTCAGAGTAACCAGTTACTAGGCAAAGTAACTTTGGTTTTACTCAGAATTCTCTTGTTAATGTGTTGCTTCCGTAACTGGATACTCAGCCAGATTGCCAGTCTTCTAGCTTGCTTACTTGCCACAAGTGCACTGTGCCACCTACCAATAGAAAGAAAAAAATAATGTGCACATTTCCACGAGAGAAATCCCACGCCTGGACTGTCGTCGACTGCCGCCATGATTCTAGCCTACGTCACAGCGTCATGTGCGCTTTTTACATCCAACACAAAAACTGCAGTCGTGGTGCTTTTGATTGTACTCAGAACTCGGAAATTCTGCCTTCTGAATAGGAAGATGTAGGTAACACCAGACTGCAGATGAGCTGCATACAGAGCTGGACTGGGACAAAAAAATCGTCCCGGGCATTTTGACTAGAGACCGGCCCACCATTATAGGAAAAATCATAAAGCCTTTGAATGAAAACAAACACTGTTGTGACAGTGATGTACACTGTTCTGATGGTATATATGTATCAATCTATCAATTGTTTGTTGTAAGACTCAGATAATTATTTTTTTAAAAGCGAGACATTTTAAATGAGAATAAGAAAGAAAAGTATTTCTTTGTGCCCCCCTTTCCCTGTTAATGCCCTACCTGGATCCCTGGCAAAAGCTTTGCTAGACCCGCCCCTGCACAGTTACCAGCTGTCAGCTACGTAGAAAAGGATCCTGGTGTTATTTGTCTCTCAGAAACAGTTCATAACTTCCCTTCAACTCATTCATGTCACCTAAAAGGTAAACCTGTTTCTCCATCACCTGTTCAGCTCTGACAATTCAGTAAGGACAGATAACCAAACCGATATCATGACCAGCAGCTTTACAGCTGTGGCTCCAGCAAACATCAGCTGATACTATAAATTAATATTAAATAAATTCTAACAACAGCTGATCAAGCTTAAACGTGCTGCTGTTGTTTAACGCGACATCCGCTGGTTTCCTCTTTCTGGCGCAAAGTGGGCGATAAACAAACAAGAGAGAAAAGCCGATCAGCTGATCATTGATCAGTTTCATGATTGAAGTAGAAACAGGAGAGAATGAGAGAAGAAGAGGCAGCTGTGCAGCTTCAGCTTTGTGTCTTTTTCATTGTAGCTGAAGTCCGGGACAAACTGTTCCTTTTCACCTCAGTACGAAACGCGTAATATTTTCTCTGAATACCAGACGATTCTGTTTTTTAGGGGACGGTTGGAAACTCTAATAATTAACCGTATGAACAAAATAAAGTTCAGCATCAGTAACATAGCACCCACCCAGCTGTATAGAAACTCCGTCATGCTAGCTAGCACGCAGTACGAAAAAGTCAGCATAACGAAAATAAACTCCACCTAAACTTGGTTTATATCTGACCCAGATAGACTGCAGGTCATAACTTCTTACCTGAAGTTCAGTTCACCTGACACGCGGACCGGCGGCCGCTTCGGGTCTCTGCTCTTGCCTCCCTTTTCCTTCATCCACCTGCTGGCCTCCACCACTTGCTAATGTTATTGAATCTGTGGAAGCTCCAAAAAAAAAAAAAACTCTTTTCAGTGCGCATAAAATTACAAAAAATCGCGGAGTAACGAGTAACGAGCCTATCTAAATCCCAGTAACGAGTAACGCGTTCCTGGCATAATAACTAGTTACCGTGCTCGTTACCACAATAATAACGTAGTTACTGTAATGCGTTACTTAATAACGCGTTAGTCCCAACACTGGTCACATAGAATCTAATCTGGATGTAAACAATAATTATGAGGGAAAAAACTGCGTATGGAAGATTAAATATATTGATTTTTTCCTATAAAAATGAAATGAAATGAAAAATATATTAGCTAATCACAACTTAAAGTGAGATTCTCACTTCCGGTAATGGCGGCAAAGTGAGGAGACCCGTGTTTCGCGTGCTCAGTTGTCTTTTTCGTTAAATACTCTCTGTAAATCCAAAATAGAACTTACGTCTTTGACACAGTTCGTTTGGGAACATTTGAGAACGTTAACATGCCTAAAAAACTGAACAAGGACAAACAAGAGATCTTCAACGCACACCTCCGGCAGAGCTTCAACAACATTCTGAGGGAGACTGGGGACATTGAGTCCGAATGGACCATGTTCAGCGTCTCCATTGCTGAAGCTGCTGCATTGAGCTGCGGCCGCAAGGTGGTTGGTGCCTGCCGTGGTGGTAATCCCCGGCCCGAACCAAATGGTGGACACCAGAGGTGAAGGGAGCCACCAGGCTGAAGAAGGAGTCCTATCGGGCTTGGTTAGCCTGTGGGACTCCAGAGGCAGCTGACAGGTATCGACAGGCCAAGCGGAATGCGGCTCGGGCAGTGGCTGAAGCAAAAACTCGGGTGTGGGAGGAGTTCGGAGAGGCCATGGAAAAAGACTTTCGGATTGCCTCGAAGAGATTCTGGCAAACCGTCAGGCGTCTCAGGAGGGGAAAGCGGTGCTCTACCTGCACTGTGTATAGTGCTGGCGGTGCGCTGCTGACGTCGACTGAGAAAATTGTCAGACGGTGGAAGGAATACTGAGGACCTCCTTAATCCCACTGACACGCCTCTTCCGAGGAGGAAGCAGAGTCTGGGGATGAGGGAATGACCCGCCAATTTCTGGGGTCGAGGTCACTGAGGCAGTTAAACAACTCCTCGGTGGCAGAGCCCCTGGTGTTGATGAGGTCCGCCCGAGTTCCTGAAGGCTCTGGACGTTGTAGGGCTGTCCTGGTTGACACGCCTCTACAATGTTGCGTGGAGATCAGGGGCAGTACCCTGGACTGGCAGACCGGGTGGTGGTCCCCATCTTTAAGAAGGGAGACCGGAGGGTGTGTTCCAACTACAGGGGATCACACTCCTCAGCCTCCTGGGAAAGTCTATGCCAGGGTGCTGGAAAGGAGAGTTCGTCCGTTAGTCGAACCTCGGATACAGGAGGAACAATGCGGTTTTCGTCCTGGTCGCGAACACTGGACCAGCTCTTTATCCTCTCGAGGATACTTGAGGGTGCATGGGAGTTTGCCCAACCAGTCTACATGTGTTTTGTGGACTTGGAGAAGGCATTCGACCGTGTCCCTCGGGTGTCCTGTGGGAGGTGTTGCGGGGAGTATGGGGTGTCTGGCCCATTGCTACGGGCCATTCGATCCCTATACAGCCGTTGTAAGAGTTTGGTTCGCATTGCCGGCAATAAGTCGGACTCGTTTCCGGTGGGTGATGGGCTCCGCCAGGGCTGCCCTTTATCACCGATTCTGTTCATAATTTTTATGGACAGGATTTCTAGGCGCAGCCAAGTGGCGGAGGGCTTTCACTTGGTGGCCTCAGAATCTCATCTCTGCTTTCTGCGGATGATGTGGTTCTGATGGCTTCATCGGGTGAGGGCCTCCAGCTCGCACTGGAACGGTTCGCAGCCGAGTGTGAAGCAGCGGGAATGAGGATCAGCACCTCCAAATCTGAGGCCATGGTTCTCAGCCGGAAAAGGGTGGAGTGCCCACTCCGGGTCGGGATGAGTTCCTGCCCCAAGTGGAGGAGTTTAAGTATCTCGGGGTCTTGTTCGCGAGTGATGGGAGAAGGGAGCCGGAGATCGACAGACGGATTGGTGCTGCAGCTGCAGTGATGCGGACGCTGCACCGGTCCGTCGTGGTGAAGAGGGAGCTGAGTGTAAAAGCGAAGCTCTCAATTTACCGGTCGATCTACGTCCCGACCCTCACCTATGGCCATGAGCTGTGGGTAGTGACCGAAAGAACGAGATCGCGGATACAAGCGGCAGAAATGAGCTTCCTCCGAAGGGTGGCTGGCCTCCCCTTAGAGATAGGGCGAGAAGTTCGCCATCCGGGAGGGGCTCAGAGTAGAGCCGCTGCTCCTCCACATCGAAAGGAGCCAGTTGAGGTGGTTCGGGCATCTGACAAGGATGCCCCCTGGGCGCCTCCTGGGTGAGGTGTTCCGGGCATGTCCCACCGGGAGGAGGCCCCGGGGCAGACCCAGGACGCGCTGGAGAGATTATATCTCTCGGCTGGCAGATGGGCGTCATGCATGAACACGAACAAGAAAAGCAACCCGCAAACCCAGAAATGCCTTCTACCTTGGACCTTTTGAACGCCATTCGATTGTTCAAGCAAGAGTTTCACACTGAAATGGGTGGTATTATGTCAGCAATAGGAGCTGTTCAAGCTGATATACAAAAATGTGGACGGCGACTTGACGAGGCTGAAAAAAGAATCTCCTATGCGGAGGACGAAATTACCTTACTGAAAAATGATATGGAATGCATTGAAAGACAGGCCAAATTTCTGTCTAAAAAGGTGGAGGACTTGGAAGGAAGAAGTCGGCGTAACAACATCCGAATCCTCGGTATCCCTGAGAAAGAAGAAGGTACAGATGCACGTGCTTTCATGGAGAAGTTTATATCGGATATTTTGAAAATCCCTTCTCCTGTCCTGGAGAGAGCGCACAGGATAATCACAAGTCAAAGCTTTATTGCAAACCGATCGAGAACTTTTATAATTAAGTGCTTAAGTTACAGAGATCGTGAACGCATCATGAAAGCCGCTAGGGGCGACAAAAGAACTGACGATAAGGACAACAAGATAGCCTTTTGCCGGACCTGCCTGCAGAAACATATAGACAGCAGCGTCAGTATGATGGTGTGAGGAAGAAGCTGCGGGAGATTGGACTGTGGAAACATCGGATCATCTATCCAGCGAGGCTGCTTTTGACCAACGAGGAACGTACGCATGTATTTGATACACCAGCGGACGTGGACGCCTACATTAAGAACCTCAATCAAGTACAAGATGTTTGATAAGGTATATGATGGTAGATCACTAATTCTGTTCTAACTGTATTTACGAACCACACTGGACAGAACAATTTATTATATTGCCAAAGGGTTGTTATACAAAGATGGGTTAGACATTGGTTGTTTAGATCTCTTAACAAGAGTTACTAGTAATTTCACTTACTGTGTCAAATGTGTGAGAGTAAAAACTTGACAAGGTGGATTTATTTCTATTATTATTATTATTATTATTATTATTATTATTATTAGTTTCTTTAGTTAAATATTTTTATTTAATTGTAATTACTTTAACAACTGTTGCTAAACGCAGGTGAATAGCTCCTCGGTTTAGGGTGGACATGTTCCAAGAAGAGGGCGGAAGTATTTTTGGGGTTAAGGGATGCCTGTATGTTCTTACACAGGCTGGGATGTGGGAAGGGTTGCTCTCTCAAATCAGTAAATTCTTAACATGGTACAATGCTTTTCTTTTGTATATATATGTGTGTATTTATTTAATAGTACAGCTTTAACATATGTGAATATATATGGCAGAAGTATTGATTGACTGTGTTTCTTGGAACTGCAGAGGTCTGCGTAAGCTTGTAAAAATAAAACAAGTCATTAGTAGGATTAAGAAATTAAAAGCCAAAATTGTGTTCCTACAAGAAACCCATATGCTAGGTAGCGAGACAAATAGAATGAAACGTAGATGGCCAGGCCAGATCTTTTCAGCACCTTACTCCTCCAATTCCAGGGGCGTCATGATAATGATTCACAAATCTATACCTTTTCACGTTGAGCATGTGCTTAAGGATTGTAATGGACGTTTTTTAATACTACAAGGTAATCTGCTATCTACTAGACTAAATTTAATTAATATTTATGGCCCAAATGAAGATAACCCAAACTTTTATAGCAATTTATTTCTTAAAATTTCAGACTTGCAAGGTAAATATATAATTGCTGGAGACTTAAATTGCACTTTAAACCCACAGAAGGATAAATCTTCAGGCATGGATAATACTCATAATCGAACACGAAAGGTGATTAGACAATTTATGAAGGAGTTAAATATAACTGATATATGGCGAGATCAAAACCCAACCAAGTTACAATATTCCTGTTGGTCAGGTACATACAAAGTGTATTCCAGAATAGATTACTTTTTGGTATCAACTGAGCTGGCTCATTATATAAAAGATTGCCAGTATAAGGAAATAATAATATCTGACCATGCAGCTGTTACTTTGACTTTCATAGAGCCAAAACTGATCAAAACTCGAATTGTATGGAGGTTTCAATTGAAGTGGATGCAGGACAAACAGTTTCTTGAGTTTTTAGGCAAGCAAATTAATGAATATTTTGAGCACAATACAGATCAAACATTGGCAAGTGTGAGATGGGAGGCCTTTAAGGCATATTTAAGAGGGCAAATTATAAGCTACTCTAGTAAGAAAACAAGAGAAAGAAATCAAAGGATAAAATATCTGGAAGAAAAAATAAAAATGTTAGAAGAGATCAGTTTTCAATCAGGCCAAAATAATGAGTATAATGTAAAAGAATTATTACTATTGAGAACGCAATATAATGAAATGACAAGTGAAAAAGCAGCTGTAAATTTATTGAGATTAAAGCAACAATTCTATGACCAAGGTGAAAAACCCAGCAAACTCCTGGCTTGGCATATAAAACAGCAGGAATCTGAAAAGGCAATTACAAAACTTGAAACTTCAAATGGAAATATTATAGTAGACCCATTAGAGATAAATAATGCATTTAAAGTGTTTTATGAAACGTTATATAACTCTGAATCCAATAATGCAGCTAGCATTCAATCTTTATTTCTAGATAAACTTGATATACCAAAAATTTCAGACAAAGACAAAGAAAATGTTGACAGGCAAATTAGTATAGATGAAATTATTGATGCTATAAATTCTTTAAATGCTGGTAAAACAGCTGGTCTAGATGGATTGCCAATCGACCTTTATAAATACTTCAAAGATAAACTAGCACAGCCCCTCTTAGATATGTATATAGAATGTTTTAATACTGGTAATCTTACTGACTCATTAAGGGAGTCCCTGATAATATTGCTTCCTAAACCTGGAAAACTAAATAACAAGTGTGAAAATATGTGTCCTATAAGCTTAATTAACACAGACACTAAAATTATCTGTAAAATTCTCGCAAAAAGATTAGAAAGTGTTCTTCCAGTTATTATAGGAGATGATCAAAATGGATTTGTTAAACATAGGCAGGGTTTTCATAATGTAAGACGAGTCCTCAACATTCTTCATAATCAAAGTGAACAGGAAGATACAGCCATTCTTTCGCTCGACGCGGAGAAGGCTTTTGATAGAATCGAACGGTCATATCTCTTTGATGTCATTGTTAGATTTGGGTTTAGTAATTTATTTCTGCATTGGATCAAGCTACTACACTGTCAATCTGTGGCTCAGGTTAAGACAAATGAGACTAATTTCTGAACCATTTGACATTAAAAGAGGGTGCCCGCAGGGTTCACCTTTATCTCCACTTTTATTCCTTTTAGCTATTGAACCTCTGGCAATAGCTGTTAGAACCAGTGGACAAATTCAAGGTGTTAGGATTGGTAGAAAGGAGCATAGAATTGCTTTATTTGCTGATGATGTCATATTATTTTTAAAGCAACTAAAAATTTCTGTGCCTGCTATAAAGGATTTAATAGACCAGTTTGGGGCCTTCTCAGGGTATAAAGTAAATGTAACAAAATCATCATTAATGTTACTTAAACAAGGGTATAATCCAAACGTAAGTCAGAATATATCTGGCTTTACTGTTAATTCTGAACTCACTTATCTAGGCATCAAAATAGTTCCTTCATTAAAAGATACGGTGGCAATTAACTATAATACAATTCTACAGAAAATTTCTAAAGATTTGGAGCGTTGGATAAGTTTACCACTATCTATTATTGGAAGGATAAGTGTTCTTAAAATGAATGTATTACCTAAACTGTTGTATGTGTTTCAAAATGTCCCACTGGCTCCTCCTGCTGGATTGTTTACCAAATTAGCATCATTAATTAGAGAGTTCATTTGGAACAAGAAGCATCCCGCATTCGTTTGTCTTTGTTGTATCTTCCCTTTGATTCAGGGGGTTGAAATGTCCCAATTTTCACTGGTACTATCTGGCTATTCAACTAAGGACAATAATGTTTTATTTTTCATCCCAAAATACCCCGTCTTGGGTGGGGATGGAAGCAAATTCTCTTAAAATGCCATTAAATTTGTATTTATACTCTGCACAGCCAAAACAGTTAAAGAAAGAAACAAATAATCCTATAGTCCAAAATATGATTGAAGTTTGGTTTACAATAAAAGAAATGATGAATATTAAGAATAATCTCTCTCAGTTTAGTCCTATTTGGGAAATGCCTTATTTGTACCAGGAAACCTGGACGTAGGGTTCTAGGGTTGGGCAGAAAAAGGTGTTAAGAAAGTGGGTGATCTTTTTGTGATGGAGTAATGGTTTCATTTGAGGATTTAGTTTCTAAATTTCAAATTCCCCAAAACACTTTTTTAAGTATTTACAAATTAGAAGCTTCATTTCTTCCATGCAAAATCAGTCTCTCAACATTCCCCAGTTAAGTAAGTTAGAGGAGTTAATGGTGAAAAAAGGTGGTAATAAAGGTTTAATTTCAACATTCTACAACTGGATTGTATCTGCCTCTCTAGAAACATCAGTTTCTAAGTTGGTAGCTTGGAGAAAGGACCTAAATATCAATATTTCTGAGGAGACATGGAAGTTAATTTGCTTAAAATCACAAAAACTATCGATTAATAGTAACTTAAAGTTATTACAATACAATTGGATCATGCAATTATATATAACACCGGTGAAATTGAACAAATATAATAATAGAATTCCAGATACATGTTTTAAATGTGGAGAAGCCCGTGGAACATTTTTTCACTGTATATGGGAATGCAGAATTGTCCGTGCATTTTGGCAGGAGGTGATGAACAAAATAAACCAAATTTTGAATAAAAAGATTGTTTTAGATGTAGAAATGTTGTTATTACATGTGTATTCTAAAAATCTTAAACTAAGAACCCATCAAATTGTGTTTATGGATTATTGTACATTACAGGCAAAACGTATGATTGCATTAAATTGGAAAAAATTAGATCCTCCTGCTATTGGTGCTTGGATAAATTCTTTGGCACAGTGTATGGCAATGGAAAGGATAACGTATTTTCTAAAAGACAAGTTAACATATTTCGATGAAATTTGGAAGCCATTTAAAAACTTTATAAAAGAAGTAAACATCGGACAACTCCTGCAGGAATGTGGATGAGGAGAAAATGGTTTAGTATATGCTAGCTATTTTTTTTATTGTTCATGTCTTGAAGTTGTATAAATACCACATATTGTACAAATGTATATATATTCTATGTGCTTTTTTTAAAAATATATATTCTATGTGTTTTGTTTTTTCTTTTTTTCTTTTTTTTTGTTTGATGTAGGTTTGGTAGAGAGCAGGGTGGGAGGTGAGGGTGGGGGAAAGGGTTTCTATTACTGCAGCATATTACGGGGAAAACAAACCTTTGTATGCTGTTGCAAAAAGCAATAAAAATATTGAAAGAGAGTAAAGTGAGATTCTGAATCAGTAACTCTTGTTGGAGAAAATGAATTGGATTAAGTGAATGATCACACTCCACTGCGACGCTTTAATCTAATCATTAGTGTCATTAGTGAAGTCAGCAGGGGGATGAGCTGTATGTAAAATCTAAACCAGATCAAAGCGTTCTCTAAAAGCACCAGATATTAAACATTTTCCCTGCTGTTTAACTATATTCTATTTCATCACAGCGCTGCTCTTTAAATGCTGAAAATATGTTGACTCACAATAACAACTTCAACTAGACGCTGGAGAAAAGTTTGGCAGAAGCATTATGTGCTGGTTTACATTCAAAAGTAATTAAGTCTCTATTCTTATGAGCAAAGCTCAATTTCACAATCGTAGGTAGCATCATAAATAAAGTCACAGAAAAGCATGAAAATGTGAGAAATTTCTGAGAATGCACTTTAGAAAAAAGTTCATATAATAAAGTCATTCAGGTCATTAGTTGTACTGTAAAGTCTGGGGGAACCAGACCAAGCATTGCAGAGATGCAAGTTTTCATAAAATATTTTAATGCAATTATGAAATGCACCTCATGAAGAGGAAACTAGGAAATAGCTTTGATATAAATACATTTTTATAAATTACAATACAGTTCCACCAGAGGGCACTGAGTGATTAATCAGGAGCTCAGCTATGCATACAGCCGATTCTTCACCACTGTGGGTGTGATACTGACAGTAAGCACACAGCGGACAGGAAGTCTCATTTAGTTATACTCTGTACTTCTGAGTATACTACTTCCTCTCTCCTTGTGGATCTTCCTCACCTCCTGCCCTTACACCGCCATCTGAAGGTGCAAGGAGTGGGAGTGAGGATGTACAGAAAGAGAAATGAGAGCAGCTACGCTCAGTATTCAAGATATTTCCATGAAGGACTTCTCAAGGTACAAAAAAGGATCACAAAGTTTTGGCTGTGTACAAAATGCGCTTTCTGTGGATCAGGTAAAAACAACATTTTAAAAGATGTTTCATAGATAATTATTATCAACATAACACTGATCAGTGGAAAACATTAAAAAATTAAATAAGATGGCTTATAAAGACATAGTTCATTATAACCGGAAAGCTGATTATAAATGCAACTTATACACTTATATAAGCAAATCATGTTAATAAAATAAAAACCTTTTTAAAAAATTTCAGCTGTCAGTTGTCCAACATGAATACTGCAGTAAGCACAAATCCTGCACATTTGCACAGACAGGAGTTAAATCATTGTTTTCTTTGATTGCACAAAAAGTATTCACATGGACGGACTTCCACTGTTTTGCTGTTGGAGAATTGTTTTTATGTGAGCCACTTCTCCATGCAGTTCCTGAACACTGTGAAGTTGGAGTGCCAGGTTGTGTGCTTCACCCCCGAATGAACACATGCCACCACGTCGCCACGTTGGTCCAGCGTCTTCAGCCCAAACGCATCGTTCAGGTAAAACTGAGAGAGCAGAAGAAAATGACATGATTCAAGTTTTGTTTTTGAATGAATAGAGGAGGGTCTGCAGTGAAAATAGTAGAGATATTAAAAAATACAAGTTTAGTTTAACACATTTTCAATAAGATACATTCAGCTGACATTTTATTCTCTACAAGAGAGCAGTCTAACACAGCAGTCCAGCAGGAGGAGCTTTTTGTGTTAGTCTCTGTAACATTCTTTAGTTTTGAGTTCTTTCTTAAACTTCCTGTGCCTACTTCTGTTTTCTTTGTGTGTTCATTCTCATTTCTCAAATTTGTGCCCCTTCCATCCTCCTACCTGTTTATCCAGAAATCAATCTCAGTACCCCATTTTGAAGAACGTCTCAATTCCTAAAACACGTCTGGTGACAGACAACAGAGGAGGCTTGCTGCAGGAGCTACGACTGAAGACTCACAGGCGCATCCTTTGCTAAAGCATTTTTACCTGTGATGCATGATAGAGGTGTGATACGCTGCTGGAACATGTTGGTGGGAGAAGGACTCCAAAATGAAGTATTCCTACCTTTGCAGCATCTGCACACCCTGCCCAATTGTATTTTCTGTTCCCTGCCTGACTCCAACCTCTGCCTTCCTCCTCTTCCTCCTCTGGCTCAGCTTTGAAACCTCTGCACCTGGTTCCACCTGTCTCTCCCTTCATCTCTCCTCAGCAGACTGAGCCACTTTCCATTCAGCCCCAGTTCCACCACCACTCCCTCCCCATCAACCACCCTGAGTATTTTTATTTTGTTAATAAAATGATGTATTCATCCTGATCCCGGCTCTGCATTCTGTGTGTTGTATTTGGGGTTGATTTCCTCCCTTCAACATTTGTGTGTGTGATAAAGGAAATGTGTACAATATCCTGCAACACTGCCATGCTGTGAATGTCACTAAAAGCAGCTCTGCTATTAAATAATAAAATGTAAAAGTGGACAAATGACATCCCTGCTATTCTCCCTTCATAAATAAAACATGGACTCTGTGTAATGGGGCACAACCAAGAAACACCACCAACTCCTCAATTTTCACAAAGCTGAATCAAGAGACTTAAAATTATGTCAGTCATTAAGTGAAAACCTACAGCAGGACTGTTGTTTTTAGCTACACCTCAGGAAAAATGAAGTGTGTTGTACAGGCAGCACTTCAGTTTGCCACTAACCTCCTGGTTCTGCATTTCTACGACGTTTTCGCTGCTGTTATAGAATCCGAAGTGGCTGCACAGAAAAAAGGAAACAGTTGTTTCAGGTACACGGGTTTCATAACTTTTACCACAAAGTGATCACTTTGCAAACACATCGAAGGCTCTGCTGGTAAAAACGTTGTTGTCTCCAAACCGAGTATCTTTACTTAAGTTTAGTGTAGGATAGAATAGAATAGCCTTTTATTGTCATTATACATGTATAACCAAATGTGCGTGCTCCACATAACTGTTCTGGAATAAAATTTTATTAGTAGACAGCAGGAATAAATAGCAATCAGAAGAAATGTGCACAAAAATAAGAGAAAGACACACATTTGAGAACAAAACAGTTGCAAAGTGCAAAGAAAAGACTTGGTCTGGCCTGAGTGATGAGGGTTATTCAGACCATGGCTCAGACTGGTGAGGTGAGTGGGGAGATGGGGATACTGGGATAGTCTGAATGGCCCAGGGGAAGGAACTGTTTGTGAGTCTGAAGGTTTGGACCTGACTGACCTGAGTGCAACTGAATACAAATATTGTACTTTGAATCCAATATTGAAAAGGACCGACGTGCATCTTAAGGTGACCATCACATAAAGTGCTGCTTTGTGGCCCACAAGCAGCAGCTGAATGCACTACAGTAAATTTTGTTCCTCCAAAATTCATGTCAGCATTTTTTCGATCGAATGAAAGCCAAAAGAAGGAAAATGATGGGTCAGTTTTTTTCAAACAGTCTCGTCGTTGTGACATAATGAGCCACCTCTCATTTATGAAATTAAAATGAAAGAGAACAAACAGTGTGTGTTGTAAAGCTGATGACAGTGAGACCTTGACTGCCACGGTGTGATGACACCATCATCCGGTCCTCCAACTAGCACCAACTTCTTGATTTGCAGGAAGTTTTCCCTCCACGCTGTGAAAGGGAAAGTCAAAGGCATGAATGTTTGTTTTTGTGCTAACCAGTGCATATGATGAATATACCAAATCCAGTACCTTTCATGTCTCTGTGAGGTCTTTCACCATTAAGGAGAGGCAGAAAGATGTTGTTCCGCAGGTAGCTGCGTCTTTGGTGAGGGTCTGTGGACAAAATTTGTTTTATATTTCACTAAATCTAATGTGCAGACTCTCTTCAGTTAAATCTGAATAACTCTTGTATTCTCACCGTTCCAATAGTCACAAATAGACACTTTTTGACCAAATTTGTTGTAGCAGATAAAATGCACATTCTTCTTTAAGGTTTTGTGGAATACCTTCTGCACGTAGTCTGTGTCTGTGGAGTAAGACGATAAGATCAAGTTCATTTCAAACATCCTGGTGAATAGTGAGAAGTGTCTTAAAAAGTTCACATTCTTTAAATGTTAAAGCTTAAGCAGACAAGTTTTCAAAAGCTCTCTGACCTCCGTACTGTCCAGCCAGTGGGGATGACAGTGAAATGAAGGTGTGCACGTTGTGGTTGGAAGTCGTGGAGAGAAGTGCTCGACATATTAGACCACCTTTATGGAAAAAAAGAGACTAAAAATTAGTATCAGCTTCAGAAACTTGTACCTTAAATTCATCAGTCCTCACTATTATGCAGTTTGTCTGTATAACTACAGCATACTACGATAGAGATGAACCAGAGGCTAGAAGTGGAAGAGTGTGATGTGACTTATTTTTACCTAAACTTGCCTAAACCTAACCAATCAGTAAAAGTTAAAAGATAATAACAATAATTAATATAAAAAAATTAAACCAATCACACAGACAAAGTAAAAGCTAAATTAAAAATTCAGAAAGTCCCAGTGGGATATAAACCATCTGTTTTTCTATTAAATGTTTAAGTGTATGTGTGAGTGTACAGCTGCAGCACCTTGTGAAAAGCACAGAAGATGGACGCCATCAGGAGCATTTTTCATGATGGAGTCGAAGGACTGCCTGAAGTCTGGGACCTGCTTCCACAGCGGCTGCAGACTCAACAGGTCGTCGTACAAGTCAATCACTGTGACCTCAGTGCCTGGATGCACCTGAGAAGTGCAAAGAAATTGAAGTGGAAGTAAAAAATTTTCCCTTTTGATTCAAAGAAGTGGCACAGTGAGGGAAACATCAGCTGTCATAAAACTTCAGACAGGTGCTCGAATGCAGAACTCTGAAATTAAAACTGATCCTGAGGAAATGAAAATCACAAAGGAACAGAAATCGCTAACTTGAAACCATTCACTGATTTTCACTTCATTGTTTTTATCTGATATGTTATCAAGTCCAATATCATTTTAAGTATTTTATTCCTACTTGAAATACAAAATTCTGCCTTCAACCTAAAGTAGTATAGAAGCTCTTGATTTGAGTGTTGAACATTTGGTGGATTCAGGTACTTTATTAATGAATGACAGGGTTAAATAACAATAATTACAATGAAACACCTCACACATCTATAGTAACATTAAAGGACCAGTGGCTGGCAGGGTATGGAGTGACACATCAGTGTCCAATGTAGTGCTTTATGTGCAAGTATACCATCGACACTGACACAAATACAAGAAACCAGCCTTTGGATAGCTGTCCACTGCAGTGACCACTATGTGTGAAAGGGTTAACATATTATTAACATATAAGGTGAATAACGGCCCCAGAACTGATCCCTGGGGAACACCTTCAACCACATCAAGGAAGCAAGAGGTGATGCCTTCGGCATTCACACACTTAGTTCTGTTGGAAAGATCATTTTTGATCCACTCACAGTTTTTGCTTTAATAGCACATGATCTACAGTGTTAAAAGCCTCAGAAAAGTCAATGAAAAAGGCTGCACAGTGTTTCTTACTGTGTAAAGCCTCAATAAAATCATTTATTACTTTTAAGGCAGCTTGAACAGACTGAACGTGTAATATAATATCATGACTAATGAGATATTCCTTCCTATTGCTCACTTACAAGAGACTCTTTGCGGGCTTTTCATTGGTCTTTACAAAGGGTCAAACAATCGAGCGCACAACTGTAGTTTATATGGTTTTGGATGAATAATAACAAGCATAGAATGATTTATGTAAGCACATTATCTGCCTGCTACGGTGACAGAATACAGTCAGAACATCCCGTGCTAAAGATAACCTGCACACCAGAGAATATATTGTTTTAAAAGATTATCTAGAGACAAAATGTGATGCTGTGGATCATTCTGTTCAGCCAGGTCAGCTTAAGCATTTCGGTTTGTTTTGTTTTGACCCAATCTATCTTTTGCTGAGGATAAACAGTGGACCCTTCATTCTCTTGACTCAAAATCACCTCCAGTCAGAGCAAATCCAGTTTAAAAAGTAATCATTTCAAAGTCTTTTAAGTTGAAATGTGAGTCAAAGAAGTAAGCCTTTAAGTCTGATCACTAAGTACTAATAACTAGTACTTAGTGATCAGACTTACCCCCCTTTAGCATTGTTCTCTATCAATCAACTACTTGGTGACTCGATCCCAGCATCCATAAGAGTGTGAGTGTGAATGTTAGTTCGTTTAAAAGCACCTGAAAATGTTTTTAGTGCTCAAACAGAACAGGAAAGCTCTGTGTGAGTACCAGTTTATTTATGGGTTTAAATGGTAAAAAAATAAAATCACTGTTGTGAACTGTAATATTTGATCAAGTTGGCTTACTTAAAAAATATGCACACTTGTTGGCCCAAAGTTACTGAAAGTCAACCGAGAAAATGATACAAACTTGTTTTCACTGCGTGTGCAAATGAGGACAAGCCTCTTAAATAACACATTTTCATTATTTTATAATAAATGTCTAAACATGCTTGTACGCAGTGTTTAGTTCCGTTTGAGAGACAACGCAGGAAAACTGGTTTTAAATTTGAACAGCTACTCTGAACATGAACTTGGCCTGGAGACGTTAATCACTATGTGAGTCCGAGTCCTGCGGTCCGTTAATAGCTAAACACTTCCACCAGAAACACATCACAGAAAAACCAAAGTCTAACGTAACCGTGGACACAGCAGGACCGCATTTAGAATCTAATATCGAACATTAACAGGCCCATGAGTCTTTGTGCACGTATCATTAACAAGTTTGCACAAAAGCGCTACAAAGTAAAGACATGACCACAAGCACAAATAATGTGAAATACACTTGGCCTACTTTTAATTCCTGTGGTAAATAAAGCGGTTCTAACGCATTTGGAGCTGTTTTCGAGCCTTGTTGTTCTACAGCTTAGAGATGTCGCACGCTGTGCGCGGTCCTACCTTCTTTATGAACCTTGAAAGGTTTTGGAACTGCTGTGGTCCATCAAAGATGCCATGCACGATGATGACTGGTTTATAGCTGTCCACGCAAACACCTGCGACCAGCAGCAGCAGCAGCAGCAGCGGGCCATGCGACCCTGCGGCTACCCGTGGACACTTCATCTCCGCCCGGATACAGGTGAGAAGCAGTGCGGGGGGGCTGTGGATGATCCCGAGGACTTTGACCTGAGGTGGTGTCGTTAATACGGCCGATGAGGGACTGTGGCTCTCTTCATACTGACAACCAACCATACATGAGCGCGCGCTGCTTCCTCTTTATACACATGTATTTTTTCCACAGGCCACATCCGCTTTTACAGAATCACACCCCTTCAACATTCAACGGTCTGAACCCCGTCGAGTGATCCCGGCTTTATGATAAAGCAAAAGTCTTTTCGACCGTTTACTTCAATCAGTCACTTATAATTAATTTGACCAATGAAAAAACGTTGCATTTTAATAAATGAAAGTTTTTTAAATGCATATTTTCATCTGTTAGATGAACTCACAATTGCACTTTATAAGGCAAACGTTAACATCGTTGCTGGTCATCTGTTCATGTGTTTGAAATAACTTCATGTTACAAGTGACTTGAACGTTTGTTTGTTTAAATGTGTTGTCTGTCTTAGTATTCAGTCTGTGGGTGGTGGTGATATTGTGTGTGTTAGACTGCTATTATAATAGCAGGAAGTTGGGGTGGATCAATGGCACAGTTAATATAACTTTATACTGACTTATTATGTCCCACGTGTAAAAGCCGCATGTTTTTGTCATGTTTAATTTAAAATTGTTGACCAACTAAAAGCCAGAACCTAAAGATTTGTGTTCACAATAAAAGAATTGGGAAATTGAGTTCTGGTTGTGAATTATCTCTAAAAATCATAACATGGATTCAAGGAGCAGAGATTTTTGTCTGCAGAATTTCTTAGCTGCATATGCATGATGCACATCTCCTGCTCCACTGCATCCCACAGCTGCTCTGTTGGATGTAAACTGGTAAGTCGTAGCCATCTAAGTACAATGAACTCATGTTATGTTCAAAATTTCAGTTTGAGATGAGCTGAGCTTTATGACAAGATGATTCTCCTGCTGGAAACAGCTGTCAGAAGATATTCAGGGTGTTTAAACGATTTGCCTTTCTCGTGTTAAAGAGGACAGATTGTGACAAAAAATTATCACCCACACCAAAACAGCACCACCAGCAGCCTGATCTGTTCATTCAGTGCAGGATGGATCATATTGGTCCAAAGTTTGTCTGGTCTTCTGACACAGAATTTTGGTCTGGCTGTAACTTAGTTTAGTTACTTTCTGTTTCCCTCCTATCAGCTCAAAGCAGACTGGCCAATCTCCTCTAAGACATTTTCATGCAGAGAGCTGCTGCTCACTGGATATTTTCTCTTTTTGGGAAAATTCTCAATAAATTCTATACACAGTTGTTGAGAAAATCCAAGCAGATCTGGCATTAACAGCCATGCCAGATTCAAAATCACTTAAATCACATTTCCCAATTCTGCATTAACAAGTAGTTGAACAGGTGCACCTAAAAAAGTGGCTGGTGAGTGAAATAAAAAATAATTATCAGCTAAAATGATCTGGTAATATAATGTAGCCTATGTGTTTTTGAAGAGTGCCACATAATAAGTAAATTTAGATGCTATGTAGATACTGATGATAAAACTTGTGCTGTTTTAAGCTATTTAAGTAATGTTATATATTTTACCTTGTGTAAAAAGTCCTTATTGTCAGTGTTTTCCATTTTGTAAAACAGTTAAATTCTAGTGCAGCACTGCTCTTCACATAAGCCAAAAGATCTTAATAAGACACAGGACAGTACTGTATGTGAGCCTATGCCTGGTGTATTCAACGCCATTTTCTACACAGATTCTACTTCTGATAACATGTTCTACTTTCCTCTGTTTACTTTTTTGTATTATTTTTGGTCGTAGAATATATTAAATATTATGAAAGTGGAAAGACAGGCTGACATATGAGATCAGGCAGGACTCTGCAGATGATATTGTGGCCTGTATGGAGAGTATGGAGCAGGTGGAAGAATAAGAAGAGAATTATTAAGTGTAAAAGTTATTCTCCTGGTTATATGTCACGCTGTTATTTTCTGTGTTGTTTGCGGAACTGGATGTTTTGGTTTGCTTTATTGCTAGCTGGTGTTGCTGTTCTTTACATGCCCACACGGGGGCAGTGAGCGCCGGCGCCTCTGATGCAGCCCCGCTCTTCTTCCCTAGTTTAACCTGACGTATTTCCGTTTGGAAGTTTAGCGTGCGTTAAGCTAAAACAGCAAAACAGTTTACAGTGTATGAGTGTGTGTGAGGTAGTTTTAGGACAGATAAATAGTTTTTCGTGTCTACGACAGGATGCACGTGTCCGCTAAGTGTCCGAACCGGAGACTTGTGCGCTACAACTCAAGCTAACGCCTCATCTGTAGCTGGAGTTAGCAGTCGGCTAACTCTCAGCCTGCTGTTTCTGTCACAACAAGAGCGTTTGAGAAGCGGTGAGTGGACTCCAGAGACGGTTGTGTTGTGTCTCCTCTAATGCTTACACTTTGTATAATACAGGTGTAATAGTGGGTGGATAACTACACTGTAATATGAAAACTGACAGTATTGGTGCAGCGGCGTGAACAAAACACTGCGGTTTAAAACGACGCTAAATCCGGATCTGCAATTAAAGGCGAAGTTATTGGAAACTTGAACTTGTTTAGCGAAGTCTAAATGTGAGAAAATATTTTTATTTAGTAGTTTTGCAAACAAAAAAAAACCAAACCACTCACTGCTCTGACTCTTTAGTTTTCACAGAGGTTATCCAATCCAGATTGTCAAAGGTTAATGCTGAAGGTCTGTAACTGGACCTGGTCTAAATGTAGGAAAGGCAGCAGGGAAATCATCCCTTTTTCCATCTTTACTGTCCTGGAGCATCCTCCAAGTTGAAGCTGACATGTTGGCTGGCTCCTTTCAGTGTGGAGGTGTAGCATCTCCACTATGACCTCTTTCATGTTCTGGGTTCTAAAGTCTCCCTCTTAAACCCAGAATTTAAAAGTCCGGATAAAGTTGCTTTTACTTTTGTTCTGGTCTGGATGTTCCAACAGTCATAGCATTGCTGCCTGTTTTTGTGTTTTCACAAAGGGATTCAATACAGCTCTACAGTTTAGTAAAGCCTTTGCTTTCTCAGAGTGATCCTGTCCATATTTGAAAATTGAGGATAAAGTAATTTCAAAGTTTTTTTTAAATTAAGTTGCAGTGATCTGAACCCTAATTTAAATCCCGCCCTGGAGTCTTTTAAACGAATCTGGTCAAAAGTAAAAATCTGTTAGCCTTTATTTAAAAAAAACAAACAAACCCAATTACGCATATGGCCAGGTGTGGTCCATATTATGATATTTGATTTATTTATGGGTTTTTATTGGATTTTAAAACACCTGTTGTCCTCGGGGGTCAAAAACGACCCCAAAATACAAAGCGTTGCGAAGGGCCATATTGTCACACCATACTGCTTTCAAACATCTTGATTGATTGATGATTTTGGATCACTGATGTGTGGGGTCAAGCAATGGTCATAACAACAACAACAACAACAGGCAGCACAATGAGGAGGCAGGTGCTCTACATTCAATTCAATTCAGTTTTATTTATACAGTGCTAAATCACAACAACAGTCGCCTCAAGGTGCTTTATATTCTTGTGGAAAGGAATGGCCAGTAGAACAATGCATATCTTGTCCTCTAATATAATGAGGAGGAAGAATCAACGATCAGGAGGATCCAGGGTTAAAAGATAAAGAAAATATTGCCAATATTTAGATCACATGCTCCCCTTTCTCTGAAGAAACCCCACATCACCTACCTGCAGAAGTGAAGTGTATGAAGTGAAAGAAAAGTGATGAAGAATCTGAACTATGTTCAAGTAGGTTCTCAGGCATCCAGGACATGGTAGTGTGAGGAGCTTGGAAAGAAAGTGACTGGGCTTCTTGAAGTTTCTTGAATTTTCAGAATGTGAAACTAGAAGATGTGTCAGAGGACTACACATCTTCTATTTCAATTATGATGAAGACAAAGAATCAAGCAAGAAAGAGGAGTCAGCTGAGACATATCAATATTTGCAGTAATGTTGATCTGGTCTTCTGTCCTTCCCAGTGACAGACGATGCATGACTCTCTCATGCATCACAGAGAAAGACAATCTACCATAGTCCAAGCACATAGGGCTGCTCGATTATGGCAAAAATGATAATCTTGATTATTTGGCGATATTTATTTAACAATAACAATGTATTGAATAATGGCTTTAAAGATTGTCAAAAAATAATATAAAATAGTGTGCAAATACTGATTACAGTGCAAATGTTTGCAATATAAAAAATAAATGCAAAATGTAAACATCTATGTTTAGTGAACTTCAAAATACTGCACAATATTTGATCCAGGTCTGACTTCGCGAACCCATAATGTTTTCTCACCACTGAAGTCGTTTTACCTCTTTTCAACCAACGGCATTCTTTCTTCAGCAGCCGTTATCCTCTCCTCTACAAATAACTTCTGCTTAGCTTTCCGAGCTTCCCTCGGGTCCTCTTAATTGTTGTGACGGTGTTCGAAACGCAGAGAGGTGCGCTCGATTTGCCACACGGAGCAGCGCGAGAGTAAAGCACGAGGGAGGTGCTAATAATCGGCTCAGTCATTTTTAATGATCGTTGAAAGCCCAGATCGTAATCTAGATTAAAATTCGATTAATTGAGCAGCCCTACAAGCACATATGCCAGGTCCCATACTGATGACATAAAATCCTTAGATTGCTTTTCTACTCAAGTACTGAAAGCATTATACACCATGTATTATGCTTTTTAACTTTGACATGTCAATGGATGCATCAATGACAAACAAGGAGGGGCAACAAGAGATGAAGAAAAATGGATTGAATGCAGCTGTAGGCATATGTGGGTATGTTGATTCTTCCTGCCGTGCATCCAGTAAAGTCACTACGGCCAGTTTATGACATCCTGAGTCTTTTAGGGCAGTTTTCATGCTACAGTGACTGAAACAAGAATAATCATAGAATCTCAAAAGTGATATCATTTCATGATAAAGACACAATAGAAGATCGTTGTTCATGACAGAAACGTGCTCCCATTTGAGGTGTATGGAACAAGTGGGTGTTTCTCCTGCTGTTGATGTACGATCCAGGTACTGATGTGACTGTATGAGCGCCTAGTCCCCTTCAGAGGACTCTGTCCATTCCAACAGAACATCCCAAGTAAACCCGGGAAGTATGAGATAAAACCATGGGCAGTATGTGATGCCAGGTCCAGCTGTACATGGAACATGCTAGTGTATCATGGCAAACCGTCTGGCCTGCAGTCAGGACACGCGAGTTGTCCCTAACATTACAGAAGGTTTCCAAAAGAAAATGATCACCTGTAACAACTTGTTTACTGTATATGACCCTTGGCCTGCAACTGCAGAGAAGAAAGCTGTCCATGATGGGACCAGTGCAGAGGAATAAACATGAGCTCCCTCCTGCACTTGTGTCAAATATGGACATGAAAGTTTGCCTTCACTCAGACCCATGCCCTGGTGTCCTACCATGTCAAAACACAGAAAAATGTCAGGTAGTGAGTTGGAATAAAGATGAATAAAACCTTGAAACACAGAGATGGATGATATTTTATACCTATTGCTTTATAAACAGTCAAACCAGATGGGGTCATTTTTGAGCCCAGAGGACGACAGATGTGATTATTTGCTGCCAGTAAAAAACTTGAAGTAGTTTAAAAACAGCTTCCTAAATTAACTTTGACATATACCCTCCGGTGATAATCGGTCAAAGCAACCGACTCTGGTTGTGAAATGATCATCACAGTAACTGATGATTTAATTTATTTTTTACCCCAAAACAAAGAAAAAGTTCATTTAAATGAGGTTTTTATCAGACTTAAATTTGAAATGGAATAAAGAAATAGTGTCAAAAGGTTTAAATTAAGTTTTAATTAAAAGTGGGGGAAAATCCACTTCATATTCATTAAGTATCAATCAAACCTGATGGGGACATTTTTGAACCCTGAGGACAACAGGTGTGATTATGTGCTGCCATTTAAAAATTTTAAATGATTCAAAAAAACATTCTCACTAAAGTTCAACATACAGCACTCTGTGGTTAGTCAAAATAATCTAAACATTTAAATATTTTATTGTCTCATTTTATTTTTGCTCAAAAAAGAGTATACTTTATGTAAACAAGGTCTGGTGGCCCTAAATCTTAAAATGAAAGGTAAATTTTGTGGTAATGTGTTGGTCATAAGTAAAACTAAGGCGTAAAACTGAATTGATTGACAATTTAGACAATTTGTACTTTAAAAAACAGTCAAATGAAGTGGGGTTATTTTTGACCCCTGAGGACAACAGGTGTATGGAAATCGGGAGGACATTATGAGGGTTAAGATGATCACCCATTGGAACAGTAATTATTTAAGAGAGAAAGTAAGGAAAAATATGTAATATCATTTATTTGTTAATTATTTTAAGCTCGTCTTGCTGTTACTTGCAGCTGCTGTGGGATTATTTTCTTTGGGAATCAGTTCATTCTTAGCAAACTTTACAGCCTTGTAAACCTTTATTTTTCAGGCATTATATCGAGATAATGGTAACCAGGTACCTGTGCATGTGTCTGTCGCACCGGGATTTTGGATAACCCTGTTTTTGTTTTTTGACTTTGCCCTTTCAGAAGACACCATGGCCAATCTGGAGCGGTGGGTGAGTGACCGTCTCCACGACATCCTCGGGCTGAGTGACAGATACGTGTCTCAGTTCATGATCGGCACTGCTCAGAAAGCATCGAGTCCCGAAGACTTTGTGGCTCGTCTCGAGCAGACGGGCACGATTGACATCGACCAGAGTGTGGCCGCCTTCGCAAAGGAGCTCTTTGAAAAGGTTCGTTCATGAAATTCTACCCGAGTTCACCAAAACTCATCTTCTTTTAGCTCTGGTGGTTAAAAAACCTCTAACGCTGTTTTACTGTTGCCTGTTGCAGGTTCCTCATAAACAGGTTGTTGAGAGACCGTCCCGAGCGGTGGAACGGCAAGCAATCGAAATGGAGAGAAAGAACCGGACGTACACGTTACTGGAGGACAGCGACGATGCCGATGAAGATGCTGCGAGGGAGAAACAGAAAGGAAAAAAGAAAAGCAAAGACAAGGAACGCGGGAACAAGAGGAAGCACATCAGACAGAAGAAAGGCAGTGAGTCGTCCAGCGAGGAGGAAGCACCTGAAAGGTAATCTGCTTATTTCCTGCTTTTTTAAGATGTTGGTGCTTTTTTCTGTTTCGGTTTTTTTTTATTACTATAATTTGCATTCATATTTATTCTTAGTTGTGGAAAAGAGATAGACGCCAGTGTAAAACTATGTAGTCAAACAGTTATACGTAACAGCTGGAGGAAGAAACAACATAATAATTTTGTAGAGATGTTTAAAGAGCACCGTGGGCTCTGTTCTCATTGATGTTTGTGAGCAATCTGATATTTTGTACAAAAGCTGCATCCTGTTCTCTAACATCAGGGGTAAGTCAATTCAAGAGGACCACAAGTCAGTAAAGAGAGAAGAGGAGGAAGAGGAAGAGTGGGAGAAGGAAGAGAGAGAGCGACTGCAAGACATCGAGGAGAGGGATGCGTTTGCCCTGCGAGTGAGGGAGAAAGACAAAGAGAAGACGCGCAACATAGCCGAGAGGACGGACAAGAAGGTGGGCACGCAGCTCTTTTACGGTCTTTCACAGATGACCTCGTGTCTCACGCAGGTAAATATTTATCCTGTTGTTTTGTTCTCCACAGGCTTATGAGGAAGCTCAGAAGAGGCTGAAGATGGCTGAAGATGATCAGAAGAATATGGTGGGTGGTACAGGAGAATATGTGCGCTCATTTAGTGCCTGAAATAAACAAAGTAGACCTCAGTTGCTCAGCTGTGTGATAAGGTTTCCTCTTCCTCTGTAAAGTTGCCAGAGTTGAGGAAGCAATCTCGAAGGGACTATCTGAAGAAGAGAGAGTCGGAGAAGCTGGAGGACCTGGAGGCAGAGATCATGGACGACGAGTACCTCTTCTCCACTGAGGAGCTGACAGAGAGGGAGAAGAAGGAGCTGGAATACAAACGCACCATTCGGGACCTAGCTAAAGATTACAAAAAGGCCGGTGCCAAGGAGCAGGAGGAGAGAAAGAACAGATACTACATGCCGGAAGAGAATAGAAGAAAGGTGGGAACGACGAATGTCACACGTAGAAAATCAGCTGGCTGCAGTAGTCCATATATTTACTGTCTCTCCATACTTACAGGAGGTGCCACAGAGGGACCTGGAGCTGGAGGAAACCCCCATGGAGCTGGGAGGAGAGCAGGGTCGCTGGGAGGAGGAGAGGCTGAAGACGGCCTCCCTCAGCTTTGGGGCCAAGAAGGAGCGAGAGCAAGGAATGAAGCAGGAGCAGGAGAAGTACCAGCTGATCCTGGAGGAGGAGGAGATGATCGACTTTGTCACCACCGCCATTACCATGAAGGGAACTCGGTCCGAAAAGGTGACGCTCATCAGGTTCCTTATTCTTTTTTATCGTTGTGGGTCTCATTTAAATTTGATGACTAGTGCCTGCAGCTCGGTGTGCAGTGTTGATTAAAAGGAAATATCTGCTTATTTTTGCCATCATAGCCGGCGCACAGGCGTTACAGAGCCTCCTGCACAGCAGAAATAGTGTGTGTAATTTCACCGAGTGCTGTGCATGATTGAAAATGCAAAGAACACAAATTACCTGTTTACATATCATATCCTAAATTCCAACTCTTTCTCAGCTGCATTTAAAAACAAAGAAAAAGACATAAATGAAAAAAGTATCAGCAGAAAATATGTTTACCACCTATTTGTTAAGATTACTTGTTGCATTTCCTCTTCACGTCTTAGACAGATGGACATATTTTTATATTTGTCCTGATCTATACTTTTTAACATGAATGTTCATTCTTCGCCGCTGCCTTATTCCCAGTGTTCAGATTGGAAAAATATAGAAAATTACCACATAATTAAATTTCTTTAAAAGTATGTGCATTTTCTATAAAAAAAAAAAAAAACTCTGGATGTAAATATAGAAGTGTTGAACCAAATAAACATTTTCCAGCGTTTCCTCTGTCTAACAAAAATGTTCATTTTTACCTGAGAGTGATTTTTAAAATTTTCCAAATTAAGGAAATTCCTAAATGCAGAGAAGCAGGTGATTTCCAGTGTACAGTAATAACAGCGGAGGGGAGAGTCCACTGGCAAAGCTCCAGTTTTTCATCTATTATATCCCATAAATGACACAAGCCTGCAGGGCTTTTAATTCACCACTAGATGGCAGGACCAGAACTGCTGATCTAAAAAAGCAGCCTCGGTCCTTCAGCCTCCCGGGGCGTTGTTCAAAATGAGCTCAGTATTTGATCCTTTGACTGATGAGCATGGTGAAGCATTTTGGACTGTTTTGTTACATGACCTCTGACATCAGCGGATGTTGGGAAGATCTGATCAACTTTTATGTAATTTTTCAAACTTGTCAGTGAATCCGTGGATATAACTACAGAGAATCAAATCTGCAAGGTCAAAACATAACTATGCACCTTAAATGGATCAGAACTTATTCATTTCTGTTTTCATTTCCATGTTTCTTTATGCCTTTCTGCTTCAGCACACAAATGATCAGGTTGACTTTGGAGAGTGCAGTGGGGTCAGCCTTTCACCTGTCAGTTAATTAATGCAGGTCTCAGAAGCGAAACGAAAGCTTGCGTTCAGGAAGGAGCTGAAAAACCGGGATTATTTTGGGTGTCATTTGCATGATCACACAGAAATCCTTAGAGAGTCGTGTAAACAGAAAGAGAAGTAAAGAAATTTAGGGAAATGCGAGGAGAATGGGCAGAGGGTGCAAAACTAATACATAAAGTGATCAAACACAGAAGCAAGTTCCTACAAATGTTTTGCATGTAGTAACAATTTAATGTATTTGTTCACGTTTTCTGGAGGGTTTCGGTCACATGTGTGTTCCCAGGGTGCCGTGCAGCATGTGCTGTAGTGTGATCTTTGGAGTGATGAAAGGCCGTGTTACATGGAAACATGTTTGAGTTGGTGGAAAAAATAAAAAATCGTACACCTGCGTGCCTTTTTAAATGAGTGAAAATAAAAGAACCAGTCAACTGTGTCCTGTCCAAACCTTCTGTAAACATCACTGACACAAAATCGCCTCCGATTAAACCTGACGAGTACACTGCAATGGATCCTGTGCATTAGTGTTATCTGTGCAACAACGTTTCATTTATTGACTGTTTTTAAATTATTCTTTTGTAATTATATTTAAACTTTTCTTTGGTGACACCGCAGGGACTGCACTTATTTTCCCTGCACTTGTTACAGTGACAATGAAGAGATTCTGATTCTTCTGATTCACTGTAAAAACTCAAACGGCCTTTTCTTCTGACCATGTCACGTTCAGGATCAGGATGCTCCAGCTCTGTCGCAGGCTGAGATGAAAAAACAGTCCATGCAGGAAGTCCGACGCAGCCTTCCCATCTTTCCCTACAGAGAGGACCTGCTGGCCGCCATCAACAAGCACCAGATCCTCGTCATCGAAGGAGAGACGGGCTCGGGGAAAACCACCCAGATCCCTCAGTACCTCCTGGAAGACGTGAGTGAAAAATTTAAATGTAGTTTCATATACTCACATATTAAACATGTTAGTGACTGGGGTACCTAACCTAAATATTGCCCTCTACCTCTTGGAGTCAATAAAATAGTCCACCACACTGTCCATGTATTCTAGGATGTTGAACTATAGACTGCTGTGTGGGGTGATGGTGGCTTAAGAGTTGGCAGTTCGTCTTGTAATCGAAAGGTTGCCGGTTCGAGCCCCGGCTTGGACAGTCTCGGTCGTTGTGTCCTTGGGCAAGACACTTCACCCGTTGCCTACTGGTGGTGGTCAGAGGGCCCGGTGGCGCCAGTGTCCGGCAGCCTCGCCTCTGTCAGTGCGCCCCAGGGTGGCTGTGGCTACTATGTAGCTTGCCATCACCAG
The DNA here is from genome assembly GCF_013358895.1 of Oreochromis aureus. NCBI lineage: Eukaryota > Metazoa > Chordata > Actinopteri > Cichliformes > Cichlidae > Oreochromis > Oreochromis aureus. The sequence goes on along the minus strand of NC_052952.1, from coordinate 35,684,099 downwards.
TGTGTGAATGGGTGGATGACTGGTTGTGTAAAGCGCTTTGGGGTCCTTAGGGACTAGTAAAGTGCTATACAAATACAGGCCATTTACCATTTGCTTTTACAGTGTGATTTATTTATTTTCCCGAGTAAGGAGATTCCTGAGCATCCTGAAAAGGCTGTCCTCAAAATTTAAAGAATGTCTAAGTTAAAGCATTTGGTTATATGTCAAGGTAATCCTTAAACACTTTCCATCAGGGCTACACCAAAGGAGGCATGAAGATCGGGTGTACGCAGCCTCGCAGAGTGGCAGCCATGTCTGTGGCAGCCAGAGTAGCAGAGGAAATGAGTGTCAAGCTTGGTAATGAGGTGAGCTTAGTACATGACTGCTACACCAACACTTTAAGTGTTACTGTACCTTCAAGCAGACTGAAATTGAGTGTTTTACTTTCATCCAGGTGGGTTACAGCATTCGTTTTGAGGACTGCACATCAGAGAGAACCGTGCTCAAATACATGACCGACGGCATGCTGCTTCGAGAGTTCCTCACCGAACCGGACCTGGCCAGCTACAGGTGACCCACGGACCTGTCAGAATTGAAAAAAAAAAAGTTATTGTGCCATTAATGTGTCTGTGCCCTCTGCTGGGTTTTTATGTTCCTTTTCATGAAGACCAAAAAACACCTAAAAGTAACAGTGCTGACATGGGAGAGTGGACTTCTGTACTGGCTGCTCTTTACATGTTTAAATAGTTTATGGAAGCAGGGTAAATGATTCTCCTAGACCATTTTCTTTATTAAAGCTACATTCTGGGAGCAACGTAATGCTGCAGGGGATTTGTGGAGTTATGTATGCTTTACTAGGAAGACAGGGCAGTTGACTTTCAGCCTGCAGACACAACCAGGTGTGCACGCTTGTTAAAGATTATCTTGGTTTAGGCAATCAGGTACACAGTCTTAAAAGTAGGTAACATTTGCTTTGGGGATTGGTAACTTTATCAATACTGACCTTCTCTGTTTCTACCACTACCTTTTTCTTCTGTGGGGGGTTTGGGAACCTCATCTGATTTAAATTTGGCCTACCTCTCCATCAAGATCATTTTGTCATGCACCTGTGGGCTGCTAGCTATAGAATTCACCAAGGAGGCTGTAAGGTCTCAAAATAGTGACCATTCAAATCAACACTGACATTTTCATAATGTGAATGAAGCTGCAGAGTGGTGAATCTTGTGAACAGAGGAAACTGGAGTGAGCACTTCCATATTCCTTCAGATGTCTCAGTAGAAATCCTCATCAGAAACATTTGAAAAGCATGTTTGTGCTGCTCACTGGATCTGTCACCCTTGGGCTTATTAGAAAATTGCTCAACCTTAGCCAAAGCTATTGTCACATGAACGTCTGGGCAGTTTGAAAAAGAAGGTGATATTTTCTCTCTGCACACACAGCAAAATGCAGGTGGTCTAATCTAGTTTAAGCAGATACTTTATTTTATAAATCATCTGTTGGCTTCTCTGTAGTTTGACATTTATTACTGAACCTGTTCGTGTTGATTGTTTTTTCTCACCCCACGATCTCTGTCTGTCTCCCCCCACAGTGTGATCATCATAGACGAAGCCCACGAGCGAACGCTCCACACTGACATCCTGTTCGGTCTGATTAAAGACATCGCCAGATTCAGATCGGACCTGAAGGTGCTGGTGGCGAGCGCCACTCTGGACACCGAGCGCTTCTCCTGCTTCTTCGATGATGCGCCTGTTTTCAGGATCCCTGGCAGGAGGTTCCCCGTCGATATTTTCTACACTAAAGTAAGATTATATTTGAATCGTTATCACAGTAAATATTGCATTTTAGAGCCTATAAACCAAACTGTGGTGTTGTTGTGTGTGTCTGTCTTATCAAGGCTCCAGAGGCAGACTACCTGGAAGCGTGTGTGGTGTCGGTGTTGCAGATCCACGTCACCCAGCCTCCCGGAGACATTCTGGTCTTCCTCACTGGACAGGTGCTCTTCATATCATGTTCCCAAGAGATCCATAGCTTCAGACACGACTGTGAAGCTCTGCTTGAATTAAAATTAAATCAGGGAGGAAGATGGTACAGGCCCAACAATAAATAATAGAAATAAAAAGTAAAAGTACATGAATGACAGCAAACGTCAGACTCTGTTGATTTGTGGAAATGACATGTTAGGAAAGAAATCACTCTCTCAAAGAGTTACACCTAGTTTAACGTCATGTTCTAGCCATGTTTGCCTTTGTGTTCAAATATCTTTATAATATAATCACATTCTAACTGATGGCTGTGAAACAACATTGATCTTCACGTGTTCTGTAGAATAGTTTGGATATACCACTTTATCAAAATCCTGGAAGTGCCACCGAGGATCACAGGTTCATAATATGAAAGTAAAGTCTTTATTAAATAAGGCTTAAGTAAATGTGGACAAGAAAATCAGCTGTCTTTAATAAAACTGATGAAATTGCCTTCATTTACCTGAATCCTTTTTCATAACTTTTTTCGTGGAATGAGGAAAAAGGTGAAATGACAGAGTCGCTGTTGCTCAGGACGATTCTTTCTCCATAAACTCTTTGTCACAGTGAACACGTCACTTCCTGTGGAAATTTGATTTCGCCATGTGGCTCCTGCAGCACTGAAAAAACACAATGAACGTCAGAAAAAGGCCACAGTGAACCTGAAACAGACCTGATCTAAAACTAAAGAAGGATCAGAGTGAGCTTGATCATCCATGTATGGATTCATTCATATATTTCTATATTCTTAAGATTTGACTCTGTTTTTTCTAGAAAACAGGTAAAATCCCACGTTCATTCTGAGAAAGTTGATCTTGTATATTCTACAATTTTAGAAAATTGTCCTGACATATATGGATGCAAAGGGTAGGAGAGGGATCAGAACAGTTACGTTAGATATGCTAGAAACAAGGGCACGTTTCCAGCTTGTGTCCTTGTGTGTGTCGGCTGATTGTTGAGCCTCGCTGTCTTGCAGGAGGAGATTGAAGCGTGTTGCGAGCTGCTGCAGGAGAGATGCAGGCGGCTTGGTTCTAAGATAGCAGAGCTGCTCGTCCTCCCCATCTACGCCAACCTGCCGTCTGACATGCAGGCAAAGATCTTTAATCCTACTCCGCCTGGAGCGCGTAAGGTGAGACAGTGTCTTATTTCTGAGAAGCTCTTATTGTTTCCTAATACAGTTGGCCTACAACTAACAGGTCAGTGAAGGACTAATATTTCATTTTGGCTGACACAAAGTAGACCAGCAGGGTTTTTGTTAAACCCTTATTTAACCAGGATACCAGAGTCTTGATTTAAAATCTGTTTGCACAAGTTTCCTTGTCTGTTTACTCTGTCAGCTGGATCAGCCTTGGATCATTTTCCTAGATTAGAATATTCACAGTTTGCACCAGTTAATAACAATCACAACAGGTTAACAGGCCTGTTTTTTGTTTTTTGCTTTGTTTTGAGTAGAGCTTCTGGAGCATTGCAAAAGTCATTAACATTATGCCAATATGGTGTTGAATATTTGACATAATTTATTGGCTAGCGTGCCTTGGTTGGGAGTTGGATGTGCTGGGAGAAACAGTTGCTTTTCACTGTAGAGTCCATCTCACAACCACAGCTGTGGTCCCTGCCGGTCTTCCTCCACTGCAGGATGTCTGATGGTGCAGATGGAGGTGAACGGATCTGCACTGTAATCACAGGGTGAAACCAAACGCCAGCTGTCATGCACTGTTGAACGTGAACTGGATGTGAGGCTCTGAACGATGTTGGGACAAAGAGAGCTTCAGTTAACTTGTAATCTTTCCACAGGTTCACCTACGAAACCTTCAGACTTTTAGTTTGGCTCTCCCTGACCCAGGTCGTTCTTTCAGTCTTGACTCCAATTGTGTGCTTTTATAATCACTAGAAACATGAATCCTAATTCACATTTAAATTTGTTTAACTGCCCAATCCTAAGACAAACGTTTCAACCACAAATGATCTTAGGTTAAAAAATGGCAGCTATTATGACCTAAAACAATTTCACCTGTTCAGGTGATTTGAGTCTGGTAATCAAGGTGAGCTAAAGCATTTAGTGCTGCGTGTAAACAAGGTTAAGTGGTATATTGGTACTTTGATCATTAGCAACTTTAAATTCTACTGAGTCAACCCATCGTAGCCTTTGATTTAACAGCTTCTCTGTTAGGAATCCTGGTAAATATGTGCTTCCTGCAGTTGTAAATGATGTTTTTGACGTCTTTTTTTTTCCTTCTCATTTATCATCTGGATTTAATCTTCGGTCTGTTTGTTGGTGCAATGTTTTCTAACTTTATCTCTCCGTGATTCTTTTCTTATCGATCCGAGGTGGTGGTGGCCACCAATATAGCAGAGACTTCATTGACCATAGATGGCATCATCTACGTCATTGACCCTGGCTTCTGCAAACAGAAGAGCTACAACGCCCGCACAGGCATGGAGTCACTCATTGTTACACCTTGCTCACGGGTAACTGCTTTTCCTTAATGTTTAACTAGCAGGAAATCAAAGTGAAGTGACGATAAATTTAAGCTATTTCCTTTTATTTCTGTTCTAAACAATGACGGGTGCATCCTTGGGATTGGTACAGGCTGGTCTGTAGGGTTAGACCAGTCTTGTATCACTTCACCATGGAGGAACTGAATGGTGTCTTTGTGTCTTTAAATATGAGAGCTCAAAAAGGTTTGAATGAATTTTGATAAAGTTCTTTAAGTATTTATTAATAGAACAAAGAACAGTTGAATGCATCTATACAAAATACAAAAGTAAATACTACCCGGTGTGAGCTGCCTGGGTGGAGCTTCACTGAGGACTTGTTTTACTTACATATCACTCTAATGTGAGATAAACTGTTACATAAAAAACAAATATTTGGAATATAAATACATTGTTTATACATATTATATTGTTTAAAGATCAAGTCCTGGAAGCTGAATTGAAAGCGAAATTATGTCTCGTGTATTAGCTTCTCTTCTATTGGCTCACTGTTAAATTGAAATAATTTCATAGTACCATTTTATCCTAATAGTGCACTTTGCTCTCAGACTGCAGGCCTACTTGTGTTCTTAGAGTTCCCCAAATTAGAATGGGAGGCAGAGCCTTCAGCTTCCAGGTCCCTCTCCTGTGCAGCCGGCTCCCAGTTCAGGTTCAGGAGACAGAAACCCTCTGCTTTTAAGATCAGGCTTCAAGATGTCCTTTTTTAAAAAAAAAAAAAAAAAAAGCTTATAGTTGGGGGTGGATCAGGTGACCTTGAACCATCCTTTAGTCATGCTGCTGTTTGAGGCGAACCAAATTAACTGAACTACAGGTGTGAAATCACCTGGAAGGTCAAACATTTTCTGAACTTTATTGTAGCTGCACCTGAGACATCGAAAGGTCAGACGTGTCGGATTCAGTTCGTTGGATTTCTCGTCTAGGACTGTGATTGCTTTTGACTTTTTTGTTGTTTTAAGGTGGATTGATTTTGTAGTTTTGTCTACTAACAAGGCAGCTGGTGCAAACCTGTTTTGTGAAAACATCTTACTGAATGTATTTGATTTGATCTGACTCATACTGTTTTGGCTGCTAAAAGCAGCCTGTGGTGAAATTGTGTTTGAAAGGTGGAGGAGGGCCTGACTGGCACACTCGAGCCAGCCAGAGATCCTCAGAAGAACAAACCTCTCCAGCTTTCCAAAGAAAAAAACAAATAAGTAAATCTCCTGATAAGCTCATGGACTTGTGGGACTTTGAACCTCTTTGATCCGGGTCAAACATAAAAATACTAAAAAGAGACCTCAGAGATATCCTCCACTGGCTTCACAGACATGTATTGTAGCTCAGGTGTGGTGGTGTATTAGTGCAGGTGATTTATCTGTCTGCTTTTTTCTGTGTGTTTAACTCTTCAGGCTTCAGCCAATCAGAGGGCAGGCCGAGCAGGCAGAGTGGCTGCTGGGAAATGTTTCAGGCTTTACACAGCCTGGGCCTATAAACATGAGATGGAGGAAACAACTGTGCCTGAGATTCAGAGGACCAACTTGGGAAATGTAGTCCTGCTGCTAAAGAGTCTAGGTGGGGGAAGAAATAGGGATCCTGTGATTTTAAAGCACCAGTTGGCTGCTGTTGTGCAGTGAGCTAAGTTTTTTTTTCCTTGCAGGTATTAATGACCTCATTCACTTCGACTTCATGGACCCACCTCCTCATGAGACTCTAGTCTTGGCTCTGGAGCAGCTCTACGCCCTGGGAGCCCTCAACCACCTGGGAGAGCTCACAAAGGTGCAAACTTGGAGACGGTCTATATTTTTAGTATAGTCATATATATTTATAGTATTTCTACAATCACAGGTTGCTTGTAGACATTAACCTTCACAGAATCATGATGTGAATATGCACCGTCCGACAGAGTTAATAGATGCCAAAAAACCAAAATCAAACATCAGTGGTGTTTGCACACTTACTGTCCTCAGATAGAATGATGGTAATTTAGAATCCTTTAGTATGTACCACAAAGAGCTGGTGAACTATTCCACCTTCCTCTTCCTCATCCTACATTTGAATCTCCAACAGGCGCAGCGGAGTTGGACATATTTTACATTCTTACTGTAACTTAAGCTGCAGGGGAGAGATACGCCGCCTTTTGTTTTCACAGGAATAATCTGTGACCATCTCTGCCACGTTCGGCTGCATATTTGCATCACGTACTTTGCACACCTGATGCTCGTAAGGCTGTAAAATGGCTTCCAGCACTGAAAAGTCACTCGCTTCCTTGATCAAAAGTGCTGATGCATTTTAACTTGGAGTTTTTATTACCAATCTGATCGTGTTAATAAGTAATTATCAGGGACAGGAAGATGTTTTTAAGAGCGTGTGTAAAGGTGTCATTAGCCAGTTTTGTAGGTCATTGGGTTTTGTTTTGTTTTTTATTCAATGAATGAAATGTTTTATTGGTATTTAACTCTTTCTTTCTCTTTGTGGGGGGGCTCAGCTGGGTCGCAGAATGGCGGAGTTACCTGTGGATCCCATGCTGAGTAAGATGATCCTGGCCTCAGAGCAGTGAGTCTCCAGTTTGATTGCATCATAGTCACCTGCTTGAGTCTGTACTACCTGCCAAATTAGATGTTTATTTATTCATTCACATTGCACTGTGATGTGGTTTCATGAAATTAACCATGAAAGCGTTTAAACTATTAATTATCAGGAAATCTGATTCCCACTCTTCCTCTATGCTCATGAGCATACAGGAAGCTTGCATGGTTTGTTGAAAGATTTGTATTGCAAAGTTGTAGAATAGGTAAGCTTGTGTGCACATATTAGCATAATTCCAGTCTGTCCCTCCATCCTCACATCTGTGCTGATTTTAGCTGCACGTGGAGTCTCAGTTAGGTGAGCTGAAGGGTCACTTTGACAAGGAGAAGGGTAGAAATAAAGGCTGGCTCTAGCCTCGCACATTAGGATGGGTGTTTAGAAAAAGGAAAGGAAGGCAAGAGTGCTGGCTGGAGTTATTTGAGTCCCTGATGATGGCATCGCTTCTTTGGATTTTGTACATGAAGATGAGCAAAAACGTAAAACTATTTTAAGTTCTTTAAGAATTAAAAAACAATTCTACTTTAAAGAAATCTTTAAAAATGGTTGTGGCAGCTGTTTGTTTTGGGTTTTTGTATCTACAGGCTGAAGAACAGTGAACCACATGTGTGTTCATGTCTCTAAATAATTCTTACAAATCCTGCTTTAATCAGTGCCTCACACTCCAGCTCACATGTGAAATAAGGGTCTCTTCAGAGGACAAGTAGAATTGCATTATTAGATAAGACGCTTATTTTGAGGCTGCTCATTCAGTGCAGTGTTCACATGAAAGTATACAAGAATACTATAAATGGTGATTCAACACAATTTAACATGAGTGGACACACACAGGGGCGGTGCCTCTGTCAGTGAAGTGCAGCTAGTCAGGAAAGATGCAAATATGGTTTAACACAAGTCGCTGCAGTTTTTACCGACCAGAACACGTCAGTGATGCTCGGTCATTACATCAAAACTGAACCGTAAGGAAAGAGAGAGCATCACGACACATCTCTGTGTGTGTAGCTTGTGTCTTTAACGCCCTCACTGTCTCTGTATCTCGGCTATCTCGTTTTATGAACATGTGCAGTGGAAGATGAAGATAGACTAGAGCAGGGGTGGGGGAACTCCAGGCCTCGAGGGCCGGTGTCCTGCAGGTTTTACATGTGTCCTTGATCCAACACAGCTGATTTAAATGGTTGAATTACCTCCTCAGCATGTCTTGAAGTTCTCCAGAGGCCTGTAGTTTCCCACCACTGGACTAGAGGCTGCTAGTGTCCACCTACTGAGAAATTCAAACAAAGAAAACAGCTAGTGTGCTTTCGTTGCTAGTTTTTCCACTGATGAGCGAGTGGAAAAAATACCCTGCCTGTAGCTAAGCTGCCATAGGATGCCATCATCTTTATCTAACAGAAATAGAACTTCCATTCAGCAGCTACAGGGATTTACACTGCTGTGTGTTCACTTTCTATTTTAAGCATTTTTATGCATTTTATCTCTATTTCTTGTCTGACTTGTTGTTATAGTTTCCCATTATTATTAGCATTTATATTAACAATATAAGTATTAATTTTGAGGCACTTTTATGAAACTCTTAAATCTGTCACACATAAATGAAAGCCTTTTTTAGTTTGTTTATTGCTCCTGCAAAAAAGAAATCACATGGAAGTCGTATCTGTAGGTGTGCGGACTTTCCCCCTTTCCATAAACAATAAAGCTGTTGCACTTTAACACAGTGTGGTCAGTAAGTCTGCCTGACTGTGGACTCTGAAGGATTTCTAACCCTCATACACTTATGGGCAGTTGGTTTGGAACAGCATGTGGCTGAACCTCCACATGACAGAGAAACAGACTGAAAGACTGGATTCAATCAACTCAACAGGTCATTGTTCAGCGAATCAGCCGTGTTTACCAGTTAGAAACATGATTGTTCCTCACTTTAACAGCAGAACGTTGCTGAATTAATCAGTTACAGTCATTAGAGTGTTGGAAACTCGATCAGCTAGTTCAACTTTTGTTCACTAAGAGAATGGAAAGCAGTTTCATCAAAGACGAAGAGAGAGCATTAAATAAAGAATACATAGGATTTTAATTAGCAGAAGTACAAATGAAGGCTGTGTAGGACTGATGGTGGTCTCAGAGGGCGGACAACATCTCATCTCAACAAGGCCAAACACTCGGGTGGTCTCAGAGGTAACAGCATTTGATGTTGAGGGGAAAAAATGTGATAAATCCCAGTTGGAGATCAGTGGCAGTAACTAAAGGATGGATATAATGAGATGAATGAGTGATTCTACATGACCTTCTTGTAACATTCAGTGGTTTGAAAGTAAATATGGGTTTACAACACTTTTCCACCACGGAATAAGACTGATGACAAAACAAAAGGGTGATTCACAAGGTTAAAATGTGACTGTAGAGATTAAAATTGGATTAAACTAAACTGATGGACTTTTGTGTTTATATCAAACAAAAACATTCTGTTATTTAAGCTAATGTGCGGCCTGTGAAAGTGGGTCTGTTGTGGAGGAAGAAATGCAACCTGTCTAATATGTGGGTATAAAGGATGCAAGCAAGTTGAGTGAATTCAAGATTCATACAGATTTTCATTTCTGTAACATTTGTTCTTTGATGCTTTTCTCCAGGTACAAATGTTCGGAGGAAGTGTTGACGATCGCAGCCATGCTGTCTGTAAACAACTCTATCTTCTACCGTCCCAAAGACAAGGTGGTGCACGCCGACAACGCCAGAATGAACTTTGTGGTGCCCGGAGGAGACCACCTGGTGCTGCTGAATGTCTACAACCAGGTATAAACGCAGCTGGGTAACATGCATGTTTGACGTTTATAAACACATTTGATGCTGTGTTGAAGTTGGCAATCTAAATTCAGGTAAAATCACTGATAAAGACACAAGTATCAGTGGATCATTTTAGAGGTATGGGCTTTACCTACAGGTGATGTGGGGTTTGGGTGCATTTAGAAACACACTCAGCACTGGCTCAGAGCACAGTTTGATTATTGTGTGCTAACTGCAGCTATCTTCCTCCCACAGTGGGTGGAGAGTGGTTATTCCACACAGTGGTGCTACGAGAACTTCATCCAGTTCCGCTCCATGCGAAGAGCTCGGGATGTCAGGGACCAGCTGGAGGGTCTGATGGATCGCATTGAAGTCGAGGTGGTCAGCTGTCAGGGAGACAGCGTGCCCGTTCGCAAGGTTAGTGACGTGATGAACTACAGCACAGTGTTAGCTGTTCCCTGGCAAAAATACAGAGTCTTATTATCGGTTCCTTCATATTAATAAGAAACTACATCTAGTCCCACTCTGGGTTTTGGCTTTAGCTTCATCTGACAGCTGCAGTGCTGCTGAGTGAGGCCTTTTTGAGATGAAAACACAGATTGAGATTGAGCATGACTTTGCAAACAAAGACTTGTGTCTTATCTGCCACACACACAAAAATAATATCAGTGATATTTATATTTAGCTTGTACAGAACATAAACATTACAGCAAAACATAAAGATATTTAAAGAATTACTCACAGATAAAAAACAAAACTGTGGATGATATAAGATATTAGATCTTAAAGTTGAGCATTAGTACTGTCTGCTAGGCTTTATCTCCACTAAGTCAGATCAGTGAACTTGACCTTATGATGGATCTAGTTTTTTCCAACATTTTCGAAGCAGAATCCTACAGGTCACACGGATTGTTGTGCAGAGTAATTCAACTTTATTTTTACAGCACCAAATCACAACAACAGTCGCCTCAAGGCACTTCACATTGTAAGTTAGACCCTACAATACAAAGAAAAACCCAACAATCATATGACCCCCTATGAGCAAGCACTTTGGCGACAGTGGGAAGGAAAAACTCCCTTTTAACAGGAAGAAACCTCCGGCAGAACCAGGCTCAGGGAGGGGCTGCGACCGACTACACCTATTGAAGTGTAAATATAGGAGGACTAACTATATGCTTTAGCAAAAAGGAAAGTTTGAAGCCTAATCTTGAAAGTAGAGATAGTGTCTGTCTCCTGAATCCAAACTGGAAGCTGGTTCCACAGAAGAGGGGCCTGAAAACTGAAGGCTCTGCCTCCCATTCTACTTTTAAATACTCTAGGAACAACAAGTAGGCCTGCAGTGTGAGAGCGAAGTGCTCTAATAGGGTGATATGGTACTACAAGGTCATTAAGATAAGATGGGGCCTGATTATTTAAGACCTTGTATGTGAGGAGCAGGATTTTGAATTCAATTCTGGATTTAACAGGAAGCCAATGAAGGGAAGCCAAAACAGGAGAAATCTGCTCTCTCTTTCTAGTCCCTGTCAGTACTCTTGCTGCAGCATTTTGGATTAACTGAAGGCTTTTCAGTGAGTTTTTAGGACTTCCTGATAATAATGAATTACAGTAGTCCAGCCTGGAAGTAATAAATGCATGAACTAGTTTTTCAGCGTCACTCTGAGACAGGATATTTCTAATTTTAGAGATGTTGCACAAATGGAAGAAAGTAGTCTTACATATTTGTTTAGTATGTAGTGCTCTATTTTATTAGTGTCAGGACTAATTAGCTGGTATCTATATAAAGCTATATAAAAAATTTAACAGTGCAAATTCCTTGCTGACAGTTTAACCAAAAGGCATTTCCAGTGGAAACTGGCCGACATATCCTCAGCATAACCATGTATAAAATCCACAAAACTTAAAAAGAGGTTATACACACACAATACAGTAATATTATGTTGAAGCACAGTACGTATCACTCCTCGAGGCTCCTGACTACGGTAGCCGTAATGCTCTGACAATCCATCAAGCGGTGCGGCTTGGTAGCTTACCAACGTTGTACTCAAACATTTCTTGACAGATTTCTGCGCGCCGTGTAGCACATAAAATCGGTTCAAGGTCAGTAAACACAACCAGAAATCATACATGAGGCACACTATTGATTTTTCAGAAAATGAAAGCCTTTTAAGAGCGACTTATTTTCCGAAAAACACGGTAATAACGACAGCCTGCTTTCATGCTCTACCAAAAATAGTGCTTTGTTGTGTATCTGACAGAGGAAAGCCAAACCAGTTCCACACCACTGAAGTTGCATCATTTTTACAAACCAGTTCTGGTTCATCTGTTTCATTCAACAATCTGCTTTCGCCCTTCTCATTCTCCGTCGCCGCCATCCTTTTGTCCGCCATGTGCGTATGAAAACAAAGACACTGCACATGCGCGTTTTACCCATATTCTATCGCGATATTTCATTTTCTTATCATTGCCTAACATTATACCGGTATTACCGTGAATGGTATGATATGGCCCAGCCCTATTAATGAGAGTTGTCCATATAGAAAATGCTAAAGTAAAAAGTACAAGTGCTGGTGCTATGCTCTGACTCAACCATTCAACAGAGAATTGGTCCTTATTTGTGGATGTGTTTTCTTCACACACTTCCAGAAACATCCTGAAAGTAAGAGGTGAAACTGGTTATTCAAGAGATGGGATGGTTCCTCTAGCACACAGGTGTCGAACTCCAGGCCTCGAGGGCCGCTGTCCTGCAGGTTTTAGATGTGTCCTTGATCCAACACAGCTGATACAAATGGCTAAATGACCTCCTCAGCATGTCTTGAAGTTCTCCAGAGGTCTGGTAATGAACTAATGATGTGATTCAGGTGTGTTGACCCAGGGTGAGATCTAAAACCTGCAGGACACCGGCCCTCGAGGCCTGGAGTTTGACACCTGTGCGCTAGCATATTGTGACTCATTGAGTTGCTGTGCTGATAAGATTATTAATGTTGTTTACAGTCTGAAATGGCACTGCCAGGTGTAACTGTTTTTAACATCGTGGCCTTTGAACAGTCAGATATTTAAACCAGTATATAAGAATGATAACATTTTCTAAATGAGACTTGGAACCGACCACGTTTCACAGCTGCATGTTTCTTGCCATCAGGAAGCACATTCACTAAAAAGTTTTGTCCATAAATCAGTGGTTCCCAAATGGTTGTGACAGTTGTGCATTATTAATATACTATACAGCTGCACAACAAGTTATAATTGACCTGTCATTTTTGTGTATTGATACTTTTGTATGTACTCATTTACTCTCAAAACTGACTAAAAGAAACTTGTGCCAGTGAGTGTTTGATGACGCAGTGGAAGTATTTGCTAGTGGAGTGGCAACAATCTTGTAAACTGGGAACTAGCGTGACATCTGCAATCTTTTGATCTCCTAATTTGTCAGTAAAATCAAAATAACTAATGACATGCCACATGACTTAGAGGCTGCTTAGTGCACGTATGATTGGAGATAGGCCTTGAAATATTTGCTTGCTTTTTGGTGTGCCATGGGTACAAAAAATGTAAAATAAGTGCTTTAAATTATATTATGAGTATTAAATCATGAAATGGACTTGATTTTCAATTTCAGCTAAATCACATGGTGACCAGACGTTGCTGTTTTTAGGGGTTTTTGTCCTCATCAAGGAATATCGGAGCTCTGTGTTTTTTAACATCCATGCAGAAGCATATAAATCAGCCCACCCACCACTTTCACCACCCTCTGGAACTTGTTCTGACATATGGCATAGAAATATTTTACCAGATCCCTGAAAACTTCCTTTGTCTTATAATTTTTAATTATTTAATTCTATTTTTTAATTTAATTTTTTTTTTAATTATTCAAAAATGTGTTCAATTATTCAGATTTCTTCAATTGATGTTTCTGAGTCAACTTAAATAATTTCTTCCTCTGGACCATCAGCACGTCTAGACTCTGACAAGACTGTAGAAAATGTCCTACCATTAATTAATGCTTTAATTAAATATGATCAATGTGTCTCTGTTAATGGGCTGTTAATTTTAAGTTGGCAGTAGTTAAACTATTCAGCTAATTGTAGACCAATCTCCAAAATTCCTTTTATTTAAAAAAAAGTTCTTGAAAGTTGTCAAACAGCTAACAGATCATCTGCAGAGGAATGGCTTATTTGAAGAGTTTCAGTCAGGTTTCAGAGCTCATCACAGCACAGAAACAGCTTTAGTGAAGGTTACAAATGATCTTCTTATGGCCTCTGACAGTGGACTCATCTCTGTGCTTGTCCTGCTAGACCTCAGTGCAGCGTTCGATACTGTCGACCATAATATCCTATTAGAGCGATTAGAATCTCATCTTTAAAAAAAAAAAAAAAGTGCAATACTCTTCTTCTGGAAAAGTTGTATTTTTACTCAGTTGTATAAAGCATTTGCATTCTATTTTTATCCTATTGTATATTTTATTCTATTTATTCTACTGTATATAGTATTTTATTTTATTCTATTCTTTACAGTTGTGTACAGTATTCTATTCTTATTGTATTCTAATTTTGCTATATAACTTTTGCACTCTCCACTTCCTGCTGTGACAAAACAAATTTCCCACGTGTGGGACTAATAAAGGTTATCTTATCTTATCTTATCTTAGAACATGCTGTAGGTATTACAGGTACTGCACTGCAGTGGTTTGTATCATATCTATCTAATAGACTCCAATTTGTACATGTAAATGGAGAGTCCTCTTCATACACTGAGGTTAACTACGGAGTTCCACAGGGTTCAGTGCTAGGACCAATTCTATTTACATTATACATGCTTCCCTTAGGCAGCATCATTAGAAGACATAGGATACATTTTCACTGCTATGCAGATGACACGCAGCTCTATCTATCCATGAAGCCAGGTAACACACACCAATTAGTTAAACTGCAGGAATGTCTTAAAGACATAAAGACCTGGATGGCCGCTAACTTTCTGCTTCTTAATTCAGATCAAACTGAGGTTATTGTACTCGGCCCTGAAAATCTTAGAAATATGGTATCTAAGCAGATTCTTACTCTGGATGGCATTACCTCGGCCTCCAGTAACACTGTGAGAAACCTTGGAGTCATTTTTGACCAGGACATGTCCTTTAACGAACATATTAAACAAATATGTCAGACTGCTTTGTTGCATTTGCGCAATATCTAAAAATAGAAACTTCCTGTTTCAGAGTGAAAAACTAGTTCATGCATTTATTCTGCGCTGTACTATTATAATTCATTATTGTCAGGTTGTTCTAAAAGCGAGATTACTAACAGGAACGAGACCGAGAGGGTATATTTATCCCATATTGCTTCTCTTCACTGGCTCCTGGTTACATCCAGGATCAAATTTAAAATTGTTCTTCTCACCTAGAACGTCTTTTGTTCTTTGGTCCCGTCTCCCTCCCCTCACGTCCCCTCACGGCACATGGCCGACTCTCTCCGAGCCTGGTTCTGCTGCATTTCTTTCTGTTAAAAACTTTTCTAGAAACTATGCTCTACTTTTTTTTTATTGGTACATCAGTTCTAGCAATATTAAACTGAATAAGGTGAAATTAAACAAATGAATCACTCAAACAATCCAGTGGAGTCGATGCAAGGTAAAGACGACTTTCACGACATAATGAGAGAGTGAGGAGAGAACAGGGGAATAAAAACCACTGGAAGGATGAATAAAACTGAATAAATGTTGAAAACGTAGTGTAGGTAGTGACCTGTTTGTGGAGCAATCAACACCATTTCATATTTGCTTCTGCTTTGAATGTTCACAGGTAAACATCAGTGATGCAGTGCAGTAAATGTGATGCACAGGAGGGTGGAAATTTAAAATAATCTGAAGGCCTGAGGGCAAAAAATTGCTTCATTTTTCTTTGACACACCAGATTGATGATTTCTTGTAATGTCTTCCTCTTCTGTGAACATTAATTTTACTTGCTTGTGGGAGGTAAAAGTTCACGATCAAGAGCATCTTTTATATTGCTCAAGGACAAGACATTACCAACATAACAAGCTTAAAAAATGGATTCTGGTTCTGTAACTAAAAGAATAAAAGGATCTGTCAGAGGAAACCTGTAAATCATCAGCCGGCAGATGCTGTGTGAGTTTCCTTCTCATACCTGTACCTGTGTGTGTGTGTGTGTGTGTGTAGTGAACGCACACCTGAAGTATTCACGATAAGCAGAGGGCGTTTATTTTCTTAGCTGAGTCACACCTCTTCCCTTTGCACGCTGTCTTCACTCAAGTCAAACATCCTACAGCTTATAGAAAAAAAAAGACAACGCACAACTTATTTAATAATATTAAATAATAATTGGCTTAAGGAGACAACATTTAAAGCCAGGAAGCATCAACATCTCAGCTCCTGTACACAAAACATAAAAAGCCGAGTTAGTCATCTGATGACGATCATTCAGTTTTAAAGTGAGAGACAGTTAGGTTACATGCTACAAGACTTGTACATGACAGCCGCTGTCTGTCTGCTGTGTCAGCAACTATCAACACGCCCATGAAGGCGCCCGACACCACCCGGCCTACTTTACAGAAAGTGTGAACAGTGGAAGGAGGTTTCACTGTGGAGAGGATCTGCGTGGTTTCTGTTTGTGAATCCCACATGGATCCTAGCTCAGACCCTGATGTTTCAGTCTCAGTGCTGATTGTCTTCTTTTCCTGTTTTCCAAGGTCTTGATTTAGTTTCAAGCAGAACAGTTGAGTTTTTCCACACGATCCAGTAACATCAGAGGATTTCATCTCAGCTAAACGAGAACTGATTTCTCTACCTGTCTACAAAGTTGTAATTTTACAATAACAATATAATAACAACAATAAACTTGCATAAAAAATTTTTACCACAGAAAAAAATCCACATAAGAGTACATATACCAACTTTCCATTCACATGTACACGCACACTCATTCAGATGTACAAAAATATTTCCATACAAGCAATGATAAGACCATGGTCTTAAATAAGTATCTGCCCTGACTTCTTCTCAGCAGAAACAAACCACAGATTCAGCCGACCTCAGTGGTATGAGGCAGTTTAGGTGCTAGAACCTCTAAATCAAGGATGTCAAACACATTTTACATCATGTCATCAAAAAATGACATAAAAGAAAAGTTAAATAAAGTTCAACGGGTCAGCTAACCCCTGAAGTATTCAGATCATAAAACACTGCTTTATTTTTTTTAAAAGGTCTTTTAAGTTTATATGTTTAAGGTTGTAAGACTTTTTAAGAGTATCTCATAAAATAACCTAGTTTAACCTTCTTCAGCCTTCTGCCCAAAGGTAAATAGAGTGCATTATTCGTACTGTACTGATCAACAGACTGGATGAACCAGTCATCAATGTGCTGAGTCAGCCACAGTGCTGAGCAGCTTCTCTTCTGCATTATCATTATTGTTGTCATTAATACTCTTATTAACACAGTTACACAGTACTTCATAGTTCCACACTTCCATACAAGCGTTACACGTGAACTGTGGCTAAAAACAGTGAGAGAAAGGTTCAGGAAAAGGTAACCGTTTAAAACCAACCACAGATTCAGCCGGGCGGATGGGCCGAACCAACTGTGTGGAACAGGACTCAGTAGCTCTGAGAAGTCAACATTTCGAATGCTGGTCGAAAGTAATACCAAGCTCTTAGCAGAAGATTTGATATTGGCGGTGAGCGTGCTGATGTACTGACTCAGTAAAGAACATTAGAACCTCAGGTTTTCCTCAGAGGTAAGAGAGGCGGTTAAATACAGAAAATACAGCTGAGTGTCATCAGCACAGCAAAGCTAAGAAATACTTTTGAAGCTCACAAGTAGGTGACATGTATTAAAAAAAACAGAACTGGTCCAAGGGTTGAGCCATGGGAGGCTCCAGATATGAGGCGTGTAAATGAGAACGTTCATGTGAATTCAAATAAGTATGAAAACCATTAAGAGAGCCGTGCCAGTGACACCGGCTCTGGTCTGTAATCTGCATCATCAGTGGTCTCAAAGGCAGGGTTAGCATCTAGTAGGAAATTCACTGTTATCTAAGCGCATCAGAATATCACTGGTAATTTTGAGTAATGCTGTTTCAGTGCTGTGTTTCTTTGGTAATCGGATTGGAATTTATTATTTGTTTTCCTCAACCAGCCGAACGAGCTGATGAGAAGCAGCTTCCTGGAGAATTTTGGAAATGAATGGACCTGTGGTTATCTGAAACCCTGGCAACTAGGGAGGGTTTTTTTAAGCAGAGGGAAGATGCTGGCTGTGATTGATTTATAACAGGGAGAAGTCATTGGAAGATCACAGGTACAATCTCTGTAGCATAATATCGAGTTTGCAGAAAGATATGCACTTATGACAAACCATATCGAGTAGATCTGTTGGGGAACGCGGATTAAACTAAAATAACATAACTGGATGAGACACTTGGGCAGGTTGAAAGGATCCAGACTTGAATTGGAAATATAGAAATTTAGAAACTTTTCACAGTCATTGGAAGATACGGCAGGAAAAGCAGACATAGCAGGATTAAGGAGTCTGATAACGGTGTTAACCAAGAGCCTCAGACTGTGCTCGTTATTGTTAATCTAACTAGCAAAGTAAGATGTTCTTGTCTTTATTGATGTTGATGTGTGTGCGATTAGTAACTTCTTAATGTGGAGGTAGCAAAATGGAGATTTGTGAAGACTCTTCTCTTCCCTCCACAGAAGTTATTTGCTGTTTGTGTCACAAAGCTTTGAGTGCAGTTATGGGAAGTTTTGAGCTGCAGCTCCCCAGTGGCTCCTTTCAGACATGAGTTCTTCTAATTAGCAATTAATTTTCTAATAAAGAGTAGATGTTTTATTCTAGTCACACTTCGTTTGTTCCGTTATATTCTAACGTTGTTCTTTTTGTGCCCAGCGCTTCTGTATTTTTCTTGTTGTTCTTCCCTGCAGAGCCAGGAATCCCTCTTTATTAACCCATCTGCCCTCCTCTGTCTCTTATCTTCCCCTTCCTGCAGGCGGTGACTGCAGGATATTTCTATCACACGGCCAGACTGAGCAAAGGAGGCTACAAGACTGTGAAGCACCAGCAGACTGTTTACGTGCACCCCAACAGCTCTCTGTTTGAGGAGCAGCCCCGCTGGCTCATCTACCACGAGCTGGTCTTCACCACCAAGGAGTTCATGAGACAGGTTGGCCATGTGATACACTTTTGCTTTTTCAGCATAATAAAACTCTCAGCTGGTCCCCCATGAGGTAAATAATGCTCAGTTAATTAAGTGTATTTGATTAGCAGCACCTGGCTGCAGTAGGGTTGTACTTTTTCACACTGCTAATGCATTTGTATAGAGATATACATGTATAGAAACACAGTGCCATGCTGTTGTCCGATTAAGGTTGTGTTTAAATAATTTGAGAACTTGCTAAGAGTCAGGTGACTATACACAAAAAATCAGAACGAGCGTGTAGCCTTCTTTATTCCCAACAGGCGTCTAACTCAAATGTTTGCAGCATTTTCTGTTGTGTTTTTCACAGACTGAGCCTTTAGCTCTTGTTTCAGATCTAAAGAAGCCAGTCACACCCTTCTTTGAGTTTAGTACGAGTGGTTAATGACGATGTGTCAGTGTTTCAGAACAATATTTAACTACAGGCATGGCTGCGTGTCGGTCCACTGATTAACCTCCCCTCGCCTTCTGTCCTCCGTTGCACTCAGGTGATCGAGATCGAGAGCGGCTGGCTGCTTGAAGTGGCCCCTCACTACTACAAGAGCAAAGAGCTGGAGGACAGCAGCAGCAAGAAGATGCCCCGTAAGCAGGGCAAAACAAAAGAGGAGCTGGGCTGAAGTGAAGGTCAAGGCCGTCCACGGCAGATACCAAGAAAAAAAAAGTGCTTCTCACTCAGGATAGGACGAGGCGCACGAGTCTGAGTAAAAACATTTCTGAGCTGTAACTTGGTTTTTGACAGCAATCGACTGTCAGTTGCAAATTTGAATCACATTATGCAAATCACACCAGTATTTTCAGACAAGTTTCTATTTTCAAAACGGAAAGAGAGAGAGAGGTCGAGTGAGAAGTGGACCACGCACCGACTCTGGTTTAATCATCAACCAGCCGACAGAGCTGGGTCTCCAAAAAGGAAAAACAAACACACTTGGATCTGTGTTTCCCGCTCTGATGGCAGCAGTGCGGACTCACCAGCTGGATTTGTGAATCGGCACGTGACTGTTGGGCTTTCAGCGCCCACCTGACCGCTCGCTTATTCGCTCTGTGTCAAAGTGTCACAGCTGGCACCGATTAAAGCATGCTCACGTGTGAGGCTCCTTATCTTGTCTTCTTTTTGTTCTATTTTTCTATGGCAATAAAGTTTTACAGTCCAGTTGGTTTTCAGCTTAATAATTACTCATCGCAGTAGTATTTGCTCTTCTGGTTTTATTGGCAGGAAATTCACAATTGGAAAGAAGTTTTAATGTCAGAAAGGCTTCCCGTCACGTCCATGCCTCTGGTTTGTAAAGGGCGTATTTTATTTGATTGTGTAAGCCAAAACAAGGCACGTTACGCTACCTGGCAAAGGAATGCTGACTTTTATGTGCGTTCAGGGACCCTCATACCGCAGCATGTTTTTATGATATAAAGCGTGACGTATTTTCAGAAGATTGTTGAGCTGTTTGACAAACACAACTCTACGATGTGCAGTTGTGCTACACTGTTAATCTTTAAAGTCAAAGACTTAAATCTGGAGTTACTGTCTCAGGCTGTGTGGCTCTCAGGTGCAGAGTGAGTACCTGCAGGCCTGTGGTTTGAGGAAAAGCTATGTAGCTTCTCTTGTTTGAGTTGTAAAGCCATGAAGTGACAAGACGGTGGCAGAGGAATGACAAATATGACATGCTGATATGCTGTATGTTCGCAAAGATGCATTGTCATCCTCTTTATGGAGCGAGAGTGGAATTTTCCTGACAGTGACTGTTGTTTTTCATGACTTGTATCACACTAAGAATCACAAACAGCAAGACAAGACATGTGCTTCTATCATGTGATGCTACAGGTACCTGATCTGATATGTGACACTGGGTTAGTCTGCACACGAGGGAGACATTAGTTTGATTCTCTGGGGTGCAATGTCAGTTTCATGCATCATCTTTTAGTGTGAGTGGCCACATGGGGGTTATTTAAGTAAATAACTAGAGTATCTATAAAGTCCACAGAGAGAGAAACTAATGAAAACAATAGCAGCAGCACTGGGTCTCTGCAGCTGGTTGAACTGGTCTGACGAGAAAAAGGGGGGCGGGAGGCAGCGTGGCAAAGGGGGAGGGTTCAGAGGAGGAGGAGGCAATGCCGAGCCCTCAATTAGAAAAGTAGATATAAGAGCAAAGATAAGAACAGAAGAGGGAAGCAGGAAGATCAAAACAGTCACTGTTTGTTTTTAGTTATGAAGTTCAGTCATGAGCAGTGTTTACTGCACTGACACACAATTGCATTACATGTCAGATCAACTCTGACGAACTGATCCGGCAGTCATCTACCTCACAGGTCAGTGTGCACAAATTCTTTTTGTTTCTTTTTTACTTTCTCAGCGTCCATTTAAAAGTCATGAAATTATAAAAACTCGGGAATTCTTGCAACTTCGCCAACATGTTTGTGCTGCCTTTTTTTTTTTTTTATGAAATGTAAAAAATGTGAATTCTGAACCTCTTGTTGGTGTTAAAACTTAATGAAAAACGATGTAAATTCACTCAGTACGATGGAAACTTTGCTACAGCGTTACAAAGAAATCCCAGTTTTACTTCTCAGAATTCCAGCCTCTACTTGAAGCACTCCCGGCTCATGTTTCCTCACAATTTCTGTGCAGGAAAACCTACTAAACAAATATAGCAACTTATCAATTGTCAAGACTAAAGCAGCACAAACATGTTGAATAACAAACAGCATTTCAATACAATCGAGATGTCAGCCGGCGATTAGGCGTTCTTGCTTCATCACTGTGAAACAGCAGTGGTGACTGAGCAGGTAAATTCCTGTGGCTTACTTCCTGCTCTGCTTGTTTTTGGGAGCCAATAAACTCATCTGAGGTTTAATTTTCCACAGCAGCTGTTGGGAAACTGGTAGGAGTCGAATTCCAGACGGCACTTTACCTCTGACATCACTCCAGCATGAGTGATGGTGGGGAGGGAAACAGCAGGGCCGAAGAGAGCCATGGAGTCAGGCAGCCCCAGGCCCCTAACGTCAAACCCAAACTCGGGCAGAATGACAGGAACAGCAAGGAGGAGCACCGGAAAAAAGAGAAACCATCAAGAGTGAGGAGATCGAGGAGTTCTGACTCTGAGAGGACGGAAAGAGGGAGGAGGAGAGAGTCAGACAGGAACCATGGAGAAAGGAGGCATCGTGGAAGGAGCGAGGAGGGCCGCGGGCGCCGCCGCAGAGAGAGCGATCGGAGAAGGACGAAACCCCCTGAAAATGACGTGGAGGACACAGAGTGCGCTGTGTGTTTCTGCACTTACGATAATGTTTTCAAGACCCCAAAGCTGCTGGCATGCGGGCACACCTTCTGTCTGGAGTGCCTGGCTCGCATCAACGTCACCTCACCTGAGCTCAAGACCCTGTCCTGCCCCGTGTGCAGAGAGGTGACTGAGCTCCCTCATGGCCGGGACCTGCCCCGTCTGGGAAATAATCGGGACATCATCAGCAAACTCCCTCCAGATATGCAGCGGGCGCTGTCCATCCGCTTTAAGCGCAGCCAGGGTAAGCTGATGCTGAAGAACCCTCCTCCCAACAGCCCGACCAGGCCTAATGTCGTCAGTCTGCCTACCAAGAGTCAAGACACTCAGGCAGCACCAAGCGGGAACCTCCAGCTGAGTGCAATGGAGCAGGGGATCACCCCGACCACTGTGGTGGATGTAGGCAGACCTCCGAACAGGGTGAGAGGTCGCCTGCGCAGGATGTTCCGTTCAGATCAATGCTACTACGCAGTGGTGGCGACCATCATCACCATCACTGTGGCGCTCATGCTGGTGGGGATTCTGGCTTTTGTGATCGTACCCACTGTGTCCTTGAGCAACAACGTTCGCCCCCCACTTCCACCTCAATCAAACAACACTTCAGAACACAATCCATGAACTAGAGATACGTCCACTTCAAGGACAGGACTGTGAAGGGTGTGGGTGGGGTGATAGTTGGGGAGATGAAGTGGACAAGGAGAGAGAATCACATGAAACTTCCAGTGACCCTTGTTCCACTTTGCACACCTTGTGTTTATAATAGTGAAGTACAAACTGAGCACATTCAAGCTTGGGTCACGTGGAGTGACGTGGAGAAATGAAGGAAAACCAGGAGAGCAACATTTTTTTTTTTAAACAAAAGAACTGGCAGGTGCACATGAAGAAAAGGGACTGACGTGTTTCCTGTTTTTATTCTCTTCTGAACGTGTTTGTGTTCACCGTGAGAGCGGCTGAACACAAAAAAGGAACCATGTGCACAGATGAAATAAGCTGTAAATGTTGAAATGCACTACACTCTGTGATGAAAGGTTGGGAGGATCTCTGGATTGAACGCTGATCTCGCAAACCAGAGTTTATAGTTCTTAACTAATTTTGTTTATAGTCTAAACCCAATGTACATACGGATGCCACAGATGATTTATATATCTGCAAGTATTTCTCAACATATCCATCAAATAAAGGCATATTTGAGATTGTCCTCTACTGATACACACCTGCTGCTTATTTCTTTTCAGAAGCCCTCATGCTTCCTTTAGACACCTGATCCCCTTTAATGGTGTAAACACACCTGCTAACAGGGTGGATTGTGCAACTTCCTCCCAGCTGTGAATATCGGGAGTTTTAGGATGACAAGCCTGTTTGACAAACACGGGCGTCACGCCCTTTGTGGCATTTTTCTGGCTGATTGCGGAGGATCAGTTGCAGCGTGTCATCCATCTCTTTGATGTAGGGTGGATCAGGAATGTTTGCAACAAGCAGTGGATAAAAAAAAAAATTAAAATCAGGACATGGAAAACTTTATTTTGATGACCTGTTTTGGGATCAGGCTTTTTAACTTCAGCAGTAAGAAGTAAAGAAGTGAGTGATGTCAGATGGGAAGTGTTTGTGCAGGGCAGCAAGGAATTTGAAATTCCGGGGTTAAGAATTGCAGGTGAGTCTTTTTGTACAAAACCATAGACATTTCTCTTGAGTTGAATTGGTTTTGATCCGTTACAATAACCCACAATGCAGTTCAGGGTCACAGGAGGGCTCCAGCTATCCCAGCTGGTACGCCCTGGGCCAGGTCGCAATTCTATCACAGGACTAAATCTTTTTTCTTTTTATGTAAAAAACCAAGTCAAGCTTTGTAAAAGTTGGAGCACATATATGGGCTGATGAACAGGAACAGAAGACCTCAGTTTAACTTCTTAGCATCCATGTTAGCGTTAATGTTCAGGTTCTCCTGTATGGTAAGGCCAAATGGAACAAAACAACTGTTGGAGCAAAATATATGAAACCTTCACCCTGAGTGGTCTGACCTGTAAAGGGATGAGATAGTCACGTCTATCTGATAAGAAGTTACAAATATGAACGTATCATTTAAAAACAAAGGCCCGACCTCAGTGTCCTACATTTCTACTTTCAGTTACCTGCGTGTTTCTACTCCTCAGCATTTCAAACAGAAATACTTTTTACTCCAAAAGTATATTTAAGTTAAGCTGGTTGAGAAAACAAATCGTTGGATGGAAAAATATTCAGTGCAGTGTGACAGGTGACTTCTGTGACTCTTATGTATATTTGCAATGAATGATTTTAAAAGTAAAGGTTCAAAACTTCTGTAAAAGTACAAACCAGAAACAGACGTACTTTAGAGGGTACCACCCCAGCGATAAGCTGTAAGGTATCGTCTTAGTCAGCGGTTCCAAACCTCTTCCTGCGTGGAGACTCATAACTCACCCGGAGGATCAGTGTTGACCTTTAACCCACTGAGCGTCCACTCACCCAGGGCTCCTACTGGGGGACACAGGGGAGTGTCCCACAGGGGTGTAGTTAAAATAGTAATAGTCTCCATTCTGGGTCATGACATTTAGCACATAAAAAAGATAAATACTTTAAAGCCTGTACCCTGTCTTGCCTGGCAACCATGTCTTAACAGTATCCAGCTACTTCCAATGGCAAAGACCCTTTAAGCTGTATGGATTGAACAAGTATTTTAAATCATCACTTCATCAGAAATAAACTGTATTAAATCTGAGAAACGAAAACAAAAAATACAACATATGTTGAGTTTAATAGAAATGTCACTCCAGCCTAAATCAGTAACATTGAAAAACGTTTCAATGTTACTGAAAAGCTTACACCAAGGACTGTGTGAGCTCCACAGTCAGCTTACTCAAAACTTTGTAACATTATACAACAGTGCCACAGAAACGTACTATATGAATCGCTTTTTTTTTTTTTTTTTTTTTGTAGGACAATAAAGTTTACAGAAATTTTTAGAAAATCTTTTTTGAGGGCATTCTAGCTTAACCTGTAGCGCCCCCTTCAGGAAGTGCTCTCAAGAAATGATTGCGTTTATGTTTGTGTTTATTATCCAGCTCCAACTATTATGTAATTGTCCTCACCAAGGTCACTATAACGAAGGAAAGACTAAAAATAAGTCTGAAAAAACTTTACATTTATTTTAAAAATGAATATTTAAACAGGTTAAATAAACTAAAAGCATCGAATTCATTTTGGAAACTAACTGAAATGAAATTGAAGTACAAACTATAATATTTCCAAATTAAGTGAAAATTATAAACGAAAAGAGAAAAAAGAATATTCAGTAGGTAAAACTTTTTTCTTTTTTCCCCTTTTTTTTGCTGTTTTGTGCGTCTGTTCAGAGTCACTCTTCATTTATTAACACAAGTTTTCATTCAGATAGAATTTTGTGACCTGTGATGCCCCCTGTGACCGGTTCTCAGATCTTTGTGTCACACTACTTGTTTTTTCATTTTTAGGAGAAGAAATAGATCGTATCAATCCATCACTCTGGGCAGCTGTTCGCATTATTTTTTATTTTATCCAAAAGCTTAAAGTGCAGATGTCTGCCAGTCCGTCTGCATCCGAGTACCTGCTAAATGACTGTCTCATTTTCATCCAGTGTTTTCACTCCGGGGTGTAAAGTAGCTGCTTGTTCTGCTCTGGCCTAAAGACACACCCACACGAAACCCCCCACTGTTACAGTCGAGGCAAATATAGTCGCGTGGACCAGACTAGAAGAAACCCCCCACCCTCCTCTGACCCGCTCCTTACGCAAATAAACCTTTGACGGTTATGTGAGTGTTTAGACGGAGGCTGACGTTCAGGAGGAGAGACGTGGACGCTGCCGATCACCATGGCTTCCACCCCCTCGGCCTCTGCCCTGTCCGCTGTTCTCCGGTGCCGGGGGAATATCTGGACGAGGAATCCGCCGGCGAAGCGGCCTGCCAGCTCGGCGTACGGCCTCGGACTGGCCGGCGGGGCGCTGCGCGACTCTCCGGGCGAGCGCAGCGGCTCACACCAGGCGTCAGCGGCGGAGGCTTCTCCGCACGGAGAGTGTGTGGCGGTGCTGGTGGGAAGAGGGCTGACTGTTTCGTACAGGTCGCACAGAGTGGGGGGTAAAGTTTCCAGGGAAGTGAATAGATTACGTTACCCAAAACTTTCGCAATCTCCAGGGCACGCGCACTCAGCTGCGCATGCGCTGATGCGCGAGCTAGCGGGCAGACTGTCTGGAAATAATACTAAAATAATTCACGTTATTAAATTTGAAAAATATCCTTCACACACCCGCAAAAGCGCGTTAGTTAAAGACACGAGTGCATTCCCAGCGCGCGTGCTGAAGCTGTCCGTGACGTCCCCTCCGTGTTCAGTGGGACAAATCCCGTCCTTCGTGTTAAACGGCTGGTCTGCACTGAGGAGCACGTGCTTATCTGTGACTTGTCTGGTGTCCAAAATTCTGTTTTTGAATTTGGGAGAGGTGCGTAGATCAGGCAGCAGCCCCGATGAAGCACCACGACATCTGCTGTGCCAGCGGGATGAGAAAAACTCCAGCAGCCGGGCCCTCCAGGTGAGAGTCCTGTTGAACCGAGAATAAATAATTAATGTAAATGTTACTGTATGAAAACACTGCACGCTTTGTCTTTCAGGCAAATGAACAAACCTCCTCCAAGAACAACTCCAGCTTAGCACAAAAGATCACACAGGAAGGACCTGACTGAGTCCAAGGCCTCCGTGCCAGAAAGAGGCGCTGATCAACATCATTTATTGACTTTTCAAGACACACACCACATCTGGACTTCAACCTGCTGATAGAAACCAACCAGCTGTGTTTGATCGCACACAAACGAGTGACAAATGAATGGAAGAACCGAAATGAAGCGATTGGCTTCCACAAACACCATTAGTGCTTTTTGGCAGTGACTCTCCAAACCTCTGATTCGGGCAAGACCATCTTTACTGTAAAAATATTTTCCCTTATCTGTTGTTTCGATGATAGTGATCAAGGGCAAAGTCCCACATGCATTGGTAATCAATTAGATTGAGATCAGATTGAGTCGCATACTGTGGCAAAGGCTACAGCATGTCATCCATATCATTTTCACCCTGTTAAGATCTTTCAGTGGCTGGGGATATTGTCATCATGGAAGAGCCCACTCCCATCAGGACTAAAATATTTCATCATTAAGCTGATGTTTCTGCATAACTTTGTATTGATTTGAAGTGAATCACCACTGTAGGGGCCTACAGCGAGTCCCCTCTCTGTAGGGTTCAGTGGTTCAGGTTTTTTTCCTTTAATTTGCCACTTGTCTGTATGAGCAACAAGAAACAAGCATGTATTCCAAGTCTTCCCAATGGATAAGCTCACCTTGCGTGCTGCATTCTGTTTGTCAGGGCTCAGTGTTTCCAGTGGGAGAAACGTGTTATCGCTCATCCAGGTGACCTCTTCAGGCTGACAGAAGAAGTCGGCTGTCTGCAGGTTTCTCCAGCCAACTGAAAATGCTGCGCTCAGATGAACAGAATCAACTTTCTGCATTAAAACTCTCACCCTGCATAATTTGCACAAAAGCTCATTTTGCAGAGACCGTGATATAAACTTCCTCTTTAAAATGGAGTGAAACTAAAGCATCAAGAAACAACAATGCACACTGAGTAAAAACTAGATAAATGTGTGGAAATAATTAAAAGATGTCCACTGTTTTTATACACTGCACAAAACATAAATATTGAGTGCCAGTGGAACGTATACCAACATACACTAGCAGTCAAAGGTTTGGACACACCTTCTCATTGAATGGTTTTTCTTTATTTTCATGAGTATTTAAATTGTAGATTCTTACTGAAGGCATCAAAACTATGAAAGAACATTACTGCTTTCCACACTCTTGGCATTCTCTCATTGAGCTGAATGCCATTTCACCTAAAATGGTTCTCCAACAGTCTTGAAGTCTTGAAGAGTTCCCAGAGATGCTGAGCGCTTGTTGGTCCTTTTGCCTTCACTCTGCAGTCCATCTCATCCCAAACCATCTCCATTGGGTTCAGGTCAGGTGATTATGGAGGCCAGACCATCTGGCACAGGTCAAATAGTCCTTACACAGCCTGGAGGCGTGTTTGGGGTCATTATGCTGTTGAAAAATAAATGGTGGTCCAACTAAACACAAACCAGATGGGACGGCATGTCGCTGCAGGATGCTGTGGTAGCCATGCTGGTTCAGTGTGCCTTCAATTTTGAATAAATCTCCAACAGTGTCACCAGCAAACCACCCAAACACCATCACACTTCTTCCTTCGTGCTTCACAGTGGGAACCATGCATGTAGAGACCATCCATTCGCCTTTTCTGCATCGCACAAAGACACGTGAAACCAAAGAACTCAAATTTGGACCCATCAGACCAAAGCACGTTTCCACTGGTCTGATGTCCATTACTTGTGTTTCTGGGCCCAAACACTCTCTTCTGCTTGTTGTTTTTCCTTAGTCGTGGTTTCTTAGCAGATATTTGACCATAAAGGCCTGATTCACACAGTCTCCTCTGAACAGCTGATGTAGAGATGTCTCTGCTACTGGAACTCTGTGGCATTTATCTGGGCTCTAATCTGAGGTGCTGTTAACTTGTGATTTCTGAGCCTGGTGATTCAGATGAAGTTATCCTTAGCAGCAGAGGCGACTCTTGGTCTTCGTTTCCTGGGGCGGTCCCAGGAACCAGTTTCAAACCAGGTTTGGCGTAACGCTAATTTGCATCTGCACTCCCTTGGAAGATTACAGGCAAAAGACAACAATAAAAAACATAAATAACAAAACACACAACACTTCCACACACTCATGAGCACCAAACAAGAAAAAGCAGACGTTAGTATTTATGAGCCTGTGAGTCTCTCCGCAAATCTTTCAGTCTGCTGATAGAGGTAGACTGATAGAGTTCAGGCTTTCACAGAGAGAAAAGCAAAGAGAGGAAAAGGTAAGTAGAGTCTTCAGTTGAATTTTTGAT
Organism: Oreochromis aureus; assembly: GCF_013358895.1. Classification (NCBI taxonomy): domain Eukaryota; kingdom Metazoa; phylum Chordata; class Actinopteri; order Cichliformes; family Cichlidae; genus Oreochromis; species Oreochromis aureus. The sequence goes on along the minus strand of NC_052952.1, from coordinate 35,654,811 downwards.
TTTATGGATTCTCAAAGTTAATAAAATGAAGCAGCGGTGGAGGGGCCACACCATTAAAAATCATCAAACACATGTTGGAAAATAACAAATGAAAAAAATTCAACTCCAGAGTCAAAGTAAACTTTATGCCCAGTATTTTTAAAACTTGCTCATAATTTATTAACAAAAGAGGATTTTTGGGGGGGGTTTTTGCATGAAGACAGCAAAGTGAACCCGAGTCCAATAAAGATGATTTGGATCCTAAAGTGAGTCCAGTGCTGAAGCTGACCATTCCTCCTACCATAAACCTGAATGTTGGATATGCTGTTAAGTATTAAAGTCATAACGTGTGGTGCAGTTTATGACTCACGCTGAGCTCTCATCCCATATTCAAAATCTGCAACAGTGAAATTTTTTAAGCATTATCAGCAAAGTAGAATGGTGACCGATAAGAGACTGTAACTGTGTACTTTCTACTAAATGATTTTCATTTTATAATGCTCTTTACTGTATGTATGTACGTATTTGGCAGCCTGATTTACTGCCTACTTTGCACATTGTTATTTACAATCTTACCGTATGTGAGATTTGAAAACAGCACCTGTAGCTTTGTGGTGTGTTTTTCAGCTAATATTGATTCCTAGTATTTAAACTACTGGGAAAGATTTCATTGTGGTAGTTGTGTCATATTCCTGTTGTTACGTTGGTGGATGTGCAAATTAAACTAGGAGAAAATTATAATTAATGTGAATGTGTGGATACAGGTAATCTCTGGGAGCCAAAAGCTCAAGCTTTCTGTGACTTCTGTTTTTTCTGCGCTTGGGTCAGTATGATGTATCCACTGTCTTGTTTCAGACGGTGGATACACTGAGGGTTTGCACCATAGCCTTATATAGAATAGGATAACAAATATAAAACTGTTTTGGATCTATGAATCAAAGATACTCTAGTATGTGAGGGAAATGAGCATGGTAGATTTCCTTTAAGTGTGACTTGTTCACATTTCTAATCTACATAAATGCAGCACATAAGTTAACCCTTTCATGCATGAATTATGATAACCTCAATCAGGATTTTTTTCTTAGGTATTTTTATTCATCTTTAGGCATGCAAAGATAGATAAAAACACTTAAGAAACAAAAATCCTGATTGAGGTTATCATAATTCATGCATGAAAGGGTTAAATAATAATTACAATGAAACACGTCATACATCTATAGTAACATTAAACGACCAGTGGGTGGCAGGGTATGGAGTGACACATCAGTGTTCAATGTAGTGCTTTATGTGCAAGTATACCATGAACACTGACACAAATACAAGGAAACAGCCTTTGAATAGCTGTCCACTGTAGTGACCACTATGTGTGAAAGGGTTAACTCTGGTTACCAATCTCAAAGCGATTAATTAACAGCAGCTCAGATAAACGTCTTGATACAAGAATATAATGTTGTTATAATCAGCTGTTGGAAGAGATTTTGTGAATCAGGCCTTCAGGAGCAACTGCTGCAAAGAAACCACTACAGAGAGAGCCTGGACTTTGGTCTGATGAAACTAGATATTTATTCATGAGTTGCAGAGGAGATGAACCAATGTGTGGTTCCCACGGTGAATGTGGAGGAGGGGCTGATGGTGAAACCACTGGAGACTTATTAACAATTTAAAGCATCATTTTACCAGCAACAGCCTGCAGAGACAAACCTTAGTGGGACCATCAGGATTTCAGCAGGTCAGTGATCTAAAACACGTCCAGTCTCTGTTACGGCTACTTTAATAAGAAGTGATGGAGCCCTGCATCAAATCACCTGACGTCTGCCGAGCACCTGAGACAGGTGCTGTTAAGGTAGCGCAAAGGTGGCTACTTTGAGGAATATGTTTTGGTTTATGTTTGATTTGGTTTTAAAACTTTTCTTTATCCTGTTTTAATATATAGTTGATAAAAGAAAAGTCTTTGAACTTAAGGTAGCAAACTTTTGATTCAGATGCCAATTTATCAGGTACAAGAGACTAAAACTAACTAACAAAATCATGCTATAAATTCATTATCGAAAATGTTCCATTTTCATAGATTTTTATTATTATTGTTTTTAAATATGTGTCTGTTAAATATTGTTTCATTTTGCTGCTTCTCTGTTATATGTGATAATAAACTGGATATCTCTGGGTTTTGGGCTAACTGAGAGACTGAACAAGGCCTTTGTATGCTTTAGATCTTCTTTTCTGGTATCATATATGTCATTGATTGTATGATGTATGACGTTATTTTTCTAATGGCGTCTGCATTTTGGCTTATATAAATAATGGCCCTGTGTAATATGTCATAGCTTATTGCTCATCTGAGGTTCTATGATTTTATTACTCGATGATATTTAAAACCTTAAACCTGAAACAAGGTGTACTTTCTGTATTTCATAGTTTCTTCAGCATTAAGTCTGTCAACATAAACACACCCCCAAAACAAAACATTTATAAAGATTTTGAATAATATCATGGCAGCTTTAGACTGTTATTGTATTTTACACTATGTCCTCATGTAATTATTGTCTAGTCAACATTAATATGACATTTTACCTTCTCCATCCTGAGAAATCTTTGCTTGTGGTGATTAACTGAAAATATTTCGTTTTTAGGCTGCTTTAGAGCCAAAAGAAGACGTTTAAAGGCATAAGGCTCTATGTCACCTTTATAGACTGAGATTCAGCAGAAAAATAATTAGGTTATTAATAATCTATAATGAGCATTATCAACAGGTATGGGTATAACAGTAAATTTACAGGGCTTGGACACCGAATTACAGTCTTTCAGATAAAATAAGCTTTCTGTAGTTTTTATAGATCCAATTTCTTCAGTGTTATATTCAACACTGAGAATATCTGTCATAATTTTAGACTGGTAGTGCAAATTTCACAATCTCTTTACGAGATTAATTCTTTATTCCTTTGCAGCTGCCCTATTTTTGTAAGTGGGCAAGCTTTGTGCACTTTGGATGCAATAATATAAGCTACAGTAAAGCAGTAAATAGGTTGTACCCTGTGTGCTTTTGTTATATGTTTGTCTATAAGTACAGCAAATAGAAGGAGAGGTTTTCTTCTCCCGTTCCCCTCTTCCCGTGTGGCTCATGCAAATTACGCGCGCTCCTGTGCAGCTCAAGCAGAAAAAGATAAATTAGCTAAATTAAATGAAAAAGCAGTTTTCCAGGCCTCCCTGGCTGTTCGCTGCCCGCGTGGAAGCCTCGGTGAGGGGAAGCAGACAGTGTGTGCACAAAGACTTCAAAGGCTGCCGCTGTTTCTAATTAGCTCCGCTGAGAGTGACTCTCGCGTCAAACTGTTGCGTAATTTCTCAAGGTGACGGCTGGGGGCGGGACTTCCGTGTCTGCCCTCAAACCAGGAAGTCGTCGTGTTACTTCTTTTCTCCTCCTCTTTTTCTTGAAGCCAGCGAGAAACGGGAGAAAGTCGGCGGCGTGAAGTTGTTCCAGCCGCCGGGGAGGAAGCAGGAGACGGGCCTCATTTCTGCAGAACTTTTCCCGAAGAAATGGCCACAGCAGGAAGGAGCGGGCACATTGTGAGGTGAGGGCAGCTTTGAACGCTCCTCCTCAGACTACTGTGTTTACTGTGACGAGCACAAGGCGCCTGACGAGCAGCGTGAGGGAGGGACGGAGGGACTGAGGGGGTGAAGTCGGTGATACCAGCTGTTTTTGTGTCTTAATAAACCGCTGTTTGTCTGCTGTGTCGAGTCAGCCACAGGTGATAAGAGAAAATCGATCAGAGGCATTTTGGTGAATCATCACTGTCAACTTCCTGTCTGATTTCCTGCCTTCACTTTATTGGTTATTTAAAGCAGAAACAGAACTTTCAGATGTAAGTTGGAGCGGTGTGGGGGCAGGGCGTACGTGGTTGACCTGGCCCTATTGAATAGTCTAAAACTGCCGCTTTGCATTAACAGGGGCGGGATCATTAATAATTCCTTAGTGATTATCAGGTAAACTGTGCTGGCTGTGTCGCTGACGAAGTTTTTTTTTTTTATTATTCATTTGTATTAACTTAATAACAATGTGTTTAAAAACGGAAAATTCCTGATCAAACTTCAGCAGCTTATTTTAAAATGATAAGCTCCAAATACTGCGTGTAACTGCAGGGGGTACTTAATAGCATGTGAATGACTGTACATGAAAGATGGTTGTAGCCATTGTGACGTCACCAAACGCTGGTTATGAAGACTCCCATTTTTGCATCATTGCCTTGTTGTTGAAACCAGATGTGAATGACTGAAGCTGTCTGAGAAACTAAAGGCAGTCTATGAATGACCGATCTTGTGCCAGTGAGCGTAAGCTGGACAGCCCTGCTTTCAAACCGTAGTAACGACCAGACTTTATACCTTTAACTTCACGTTTTATTCAGTAAGACTTGAGACCACAAAGTCATTTATAAGCTCTTTCCTGAGTAAGAGAGCTGAGGGTCGTTGTCTCATTGATTTCTTTATAACTGTAAGTGTTTATTCAGCCAGAGTAGTCACCTCCTGCTGGCCACTGGAAATCTAGGTTTAAGGCACTTTTCAGTCCAGGAAGCCAAGGCCATCTTAATACAGCCTATGTCTGCAATCTGCATAGTGAAAAGCTCCCATTTCTGTTTATGTTTAGCTGTATTAAAATTCCAGACCACTGAATTTGAATACCGAGAGGTCATGATAACTAAGATAAACATCCACGCACACAGTACTAATACAACAAACTACTACTGCAGCTGCATGGAGAGCAGTACTCTCGATCCTCTGTAACAAGTGATTTAATGGCCAAACTAACTGTGTGAGACACCTTAGCTCCTCTGTATCCTCTCAGTGTTGGGAATAGTTCATTGAATGATTAATAAAGTCTTCAGCTCCTGTTCTGACAAATAAAGTACATAAACAGTGTAGTTCAGTGTTTTTGCTGAAAAATGGTCAAAAACTCCTGTTAAACCTAAAAAGGCTTTCAGTTTTTTTTCTTAAAACATTGGCTTTAAACCTTTGATGGGAGATTTGTTTGGGCAGGATGTGACAGGGAAAGTTATGTGAGAGTTGGAAACCTTGGTATTAACTTGATTTTATTTGATATTTTCCCTTTTTTCTTATTTCAGATAAAAGAGCACATTAAATGTTGAGGATTTGCCAGTTTTACAACTTTTCTCCAAGATGAATCTTGCTCTTCATCGGATTTTATCGACTTTCGCTTTCACCAATGCTGTATTGTGTCTTTATAACTTCACTATCTGCAGAGTGAGCCCGTGATGACACAAAGCATAGGCTGCCCCTCCCATATCCCATTCCTGTTGTCTCTAAAAAGGACACGTCTCTCTGTTCAGACCCTGTCTTCCTGAAATTTCCCACCCTCCCTCTCTCTCAGTTTCTGGGCCATGATCCGTAAGAGAAGCTCTCTTATTTTTTGTGGCGCGTTCCTGTTTATCACATGGAATGCCATACTGGTGCTCCTGCTGTGGGGGAGACCCCCACAGGGCCGAGATCAGAAAGAAGGTTCCGAAGGGCCCCCCAGCAATGTGATGGAAGACGTGCTTCGAATGGCAAATGCGTTCGAAAATGAACTTGAGAAGCAGAAAGAAATCCTGTTGCAAATCCAGAATCATCAGTTGCTTTGGGAGCCGTCAGACAAAAACAAGCCAAAGGTGACCGCTCCCCATCAGCCCGTCATCCCTATCCTTGTCATCGCCTGCAACAGAGTCACCGTGAAGCGCTGCTTGGACAAACTCCTGCAGCACCGGCCCTCAGCAGAGCTCCACCCAATCATAGTGAGTCAGGACTGCGGACATGCCGAGACTGCTGAGATGATTCGGTCTTATGGAAACAACGTAACTCATCTGAAGCAGCCGGATTTGTCTGACATCCAAGTGAGGCCTGAGCACAAGAAGTTTAAGGGTTACTATAAAATCTCCAGGCATTACCACTGGGCGCTCAACCAAGTGTTCAAGACGCTCGGCCATTCCTCTGTGGTGATTGTGGAGGACGACCTGGAGGTGATTATTTTCATATTAAACACCACTGATTTGTGTTCGTCCTTCATTTTCATTCTTTATTTACAACTTAAATTAATCTTCTTCTCTTTGAAACTTGTTATTTCACTTGTTGCGATGGTTATGTAAAAGTTGAACTGAATTATTCATCTCCTGCTCTAGGTGGCACCAGACTTCTTTGAGTATTTCCGAGCCCTGCTGCCTTTCCTGAAATCTGACCCCAGCCTGTGGTGTGTGTCTGCCTGGAATGACAATGGGAGGGAAGGCTATGTGGATCCCGGCAAGGCCGACCTGCTCTATCGGACGGACTTCTTTCCCGGCCTGGGGTGGATGCTCCTCAGGGAGGTGTGGGAGGAGCTGGAGCCAAAGTGGCCCGAGGCTTTCTGGGACGACTGGATGCGCCAGCCAGAGCAGCGCCGCAACCGTGCCTGTATACGCCCAGAGATCTCACGGACTTTAACTTTTGGTCGCCAGGGCGTGAGTCTGGGTCAGTTTTTTGACAAATACCTGCGTTACATTAAACTGAATACCGAGTTTGTGCCTTTTACCAAGTTGGACCTGAGTTACTTGAAGGAGGAGACGTACAAGGAAAACTTTGAGAAGGAAGTTTACAGTGCTCCAGTGGTTAAATATGAAGATGTGAAGCAGGGCCAGCTACAGGGACCCGGGCCCTTCCGCCTTCAGTACTCAAGTAAGGACAGTTTCAAATTGATGGCCAAAAATCTGGGAATAATGGATGACTTTAAGTCTGGAGTGCCACGGTCAGGGTACAGAGGGGTGGTTAGTTTCATGTCCAGAGGACGGAGGATCTACTTAGCGCCCCCTCCAGGATGGACCCAGTATGACCTTTAGTGAAGCTGATGATGAAGAATGTCCATGAGCAGTAGACTTTTTTTTTTTTTTTTTTTATCTCTTAAATGTGATGGGGGAAAGCATTCCAGACCAAAGAAGAAAATGATCTTTGCTGACGCTGTTTGTCCTTACTGATACAGAACGGATTGTCCCTTTCTGGTGTGGGGGTTTGCCAATGCTACTCAGGTCTTTTTCATTCTTCCAAAACATTTATACACCTGGTGTAGGACTCACCACAACTATGTGTTAGACAAATCTGCTGTAATTCGCCAGAGATCTATTTTTATACGATGCTAAGTGTGCACATGACATTCATTAATGCATTCAATGCAATTACTACTTTGCCACTTTTGTTTAAATTATTTGCAGTTTTGGGTAATCTGTTTAACATGTTTCTGTCTGCTGCGAAGAGGGAAATCAAATCTGTGGTGTGGTTGCTTATAGTGTTGGTGCCAGGTAATAACTGCAGTATAATCTGTTGTTTGATTCTGATCGTTAATGTCTTCTATGGAAATTATTCTTCGTGCTTATTTTTTATGTCACATGATCCTGTTTGATACTCTAATGTGATTCTGTTTGCAGGCTCGTTACCCTGCAAACTACTACACTTGTTTGTGTGATCATTTCTGGATTAAAAAATACACAACTTTGCTTTTTAATTATGTTGATTTTCACTCATACTTCATGTTGCATGTGTTTAATAAACAAACAGGAGAGAGGTTTTCTTTAGGTGTGGAAGTGGATCTATGAACTCATCACACACAGTGGGATAACTGACTGAGTGCACAATATCTTCAACATATTATTGAGTCATTCTATAAAAAGGCTGCACAAGCTGATGGATGACCTCTTTTTGGCTTCAGAGACACGAGGGGTGCTTCCCAAAGTCTGACCTGTGTGTGGTTATGTGCTCAGTGTTGCTGTCAGTCGTCCTGGTTACCAAGATTCCTGCAGAGGCACTAAAGTACTGTTAACTGAATAATCAAATTGAGCTTGCACTGCAATACCAGTGATATAGGTCATTACCAAAATATAAATTACTTTAACTTATAGTCAGAGTGTATCGGTAGATTTCAGCCGAGGTGGCACGGTGACTTTACTGGGTGGGCCTGGACCCCTGGGGGCTGAGCTTAACACCAACACTGGAAAAGAGAAACTTCCGTCCCATTTCCTAAATTGCACATCCTGGATTTCTCTCCTCACATTTCAGTCTTTCCCACCAGAGATGCAAAGAAGAGACACTGAAGCCTCAGCAGAAAGGTGACTGTCAAGAAGCTTTCTTAAGAAAGAGAAACTGGGAGAAAAGCTTGAGATATGTCAAATTACACAAAAATGGAAATCGGAAAATCAGTGGCAACAGGTCTGATGGAGTGATGAAACCTAACTTTAAAACTGGCCGTCAATATGTAAAGAAGAGATCAGGAGAACGGTACAGCAGTGAAACACTGTCGTGGCTTGGGGCTGCATTTCAGCCAGTGGTGTTGGGGACCTTTTCAAACTGGACGAGAAAAGTTGGTCTGAGAGTTAAAAGAATAAAGGTGGTCATACCAAATTCTGACTTTCAAGCTCATTACAACTGTACAAACTCGGTTTTGCTGTATACACTGTATTTCTATTTATGTTCGCACATGTTCAATAAATTACTGCAATTATTTCCCATTTCACAGCAAAAAAATAGAGTTGAGGACTGGCTCTTTCACACAGTACCGTACCTAGAAGTTATTTTATATTCACAAGTCATTATTGTGTGCACGCAAGTCCTTGTCTTGCATGACCAACTTACTGTCTTGTACAGAAATGTTCTTAGCACAGACCAGTAATTATCTTTTTTATTGTTTTGCCTTGTTATCTTGTATTAACAGAGTCATATCTTGTACAAACAGTCATCATCTTGTGCCGACGTGTAATCTAATTTATTTGCACAAGACAATTTGCTGTAATAAGCGCATTTGATACCTTGTTTTTTTGAATGGCAAAAAATATTTGAATTCAATTGCAGAGCCCTTAGATCACCTGGCTGTCGCAAACCTTCAGATAGCCTCCATAAAGTTAACAGCATTCACTGCTGTAGTGCAACTACGGTGGCCACCCTGGCTCAAATCTTGAAGTGCGTAGCGCTTCTATTCGCCTGTTTACCTCATTTGTAATGATGATGTGAGGCCGAAACCGCTAGCTAGCTAGCCTAGCTAAAGTACTGAAGAGCCGGTAAAGGATGGAGGGAAAGAGGCGTGTGTCGGGGGGTACATTTTGATAGCCCCCCCTTTTACTTATCATCTCCTGGCAGCGGTTTGTTCAGAAAAGCAGCCGTCACGCTCTCATTAAGGCGCTAGCCTGTTAGCATGCTAGGTGCAGGCTAGACTAGCTTTAGTGGGTTTCAGTGTGATTTAATATGGCAGATAGCAAATTCAACACCACTCCTGACCGCTGGAATAATTTTCTAATTTACCTCTACTTAATAACCTTCGGTCGTTGTTCATAGCACCGTGTTTTTAGGTCAGCAAACCCCGCCTGCCGTTGAAGACTCCTTAGCTAACGCTGGTGCTAACCCAAAAGTGTTGCCTGGAATGGAGCCAGGCGACCTGCGAGAGAGCCCCGCCGGCTCCGGGGAATCGGACGTAGGGGAATGGAGGGAGTGTATTGAGGAGGTCAAAGCTGCGGAATACGATGGAAAGACTCAAGAAATGGCGCTCAGAGACACCTGCGAGGAAGGAGAGAGTGACAAACAGAAAAGCCCCGGAGAGCAATTACACAGTCCGTATGAAGAAGAGTTGGACCCCAGAATCCAGGTACCTCAAAATTCGGACTTTTTGTTTAATCTATTGGTGACCGTTAAACATCCTTCAAGTCTATTATTACATTAATCAGCCGCTTTTAAATTACTGTTACCTACGCCTGGGTGTGTACATCCGGGATTACTTTCGATTTAGTGTGACAGAAAGGTATCAATGTATTCAAATGAGCACATGTTCATTATTTATTTAAGAGACAATGTCTTCATAATACGGTAATCTGTGCAAATCCCTGTCAGATCTGAAGTGATTATCCTGTCGCCAGTGTAACATACCTCTGACGTGTGTCACCTTACACTCCCAGCCTATTAACCACCGTCATTACAGTCAAATAGCACTACTAATACTTTCTCAATATAAATACGTGAGACACATATATTGTGTTTTTCCACAGGAGGAGCTGGAGCATCTCAATGAAGCCAGTGCTGAAATCAACAAGCTAGAACTGCAGTTGGATGTAAGTGCAAATAAATAATAGATAGAAAACTATTCAGTTATTACAATCATTATAAAATATAACTACCAAATAATCTCCTATTAAAGTCAATGATCGTTGTTTTTTTTTTTTTTTTTTTTTTAAATGGCTTCTCTTCTGTCCTCCTGTGTTTATTAAATGTTTGGAATTTGGTCAGTTTTCTAATGTTTTCCAACCTCCCAGAATAGTAAGTGATAGGTTAATTGGTGGTGAAAATAATCAGTTGCAAGTCTACTTGAAATGTATGTCAATTTAATAAGACTTGCCCTGCTTTTCGTGTCAGATTAAATAAAATTGCTTTGATGTTGACAAAACAAACTCATTATAGATGTGAAAAAACATTTATTGCCACCCTGGGAATTGCTTCTCAATGTGTTTGTGTCTAAATATTTTATTAGTCTACCCCGAAGGTGCTAATGAATATGATAATTTTGTTTTTCAATATGTGTAAAGCACAGACTCTGGAAAAGTGTGAGCTCTTAAAATGGAAGATGTAGTGGTGCTATTTGACACTCACTGAATTGGCTGCCCACTTCCTGTGTGAAATTGAATTAGTTGCTGCTTTACAGGTAAATGTAATCCTGTCATTTTCATGCATTGATCATCCAGGATGCCAGATCGGGATACCGGAAGATCCTCACAGAGTCTGCCCGAAAGCTGAACGCTCAGAGCTCTCAGCTCGGCAGCTGCATTGAAAAAGCGAGACCATATTATGAAGCTCGGCGCCTTGCCAAAGAGGTATACACAACAAGGTTTACATCTGTTTCTGTGCCAAATGGAAGAGTATGTGTTACACACATGCACGTTTTTTACTGCAGCATCTGGATTCAGGAGTGAGAATCAGGTGCTCTGCTCGAGGCGAGGGAAAACAAACATCGAGTGTTGCAGCTGCAGTTTGTGAATGTGCAAAAGTTCTGAGTAGGAAGGGAAATCTCAGTGCAAATGTGTTTTTCCTTTTTAAAAAAAATTGTTGTTTTTTTTTTTTGAGAAACACACTGATCCCCAGTGTAAACTGCATCTAGGTCTAAACACAATTTGAATGCTTGTTCTGTTCCTTTACAAGCTCTAGTTTTGGGCGATTTTGCAAACCAAGTAAATCTACAAATCTGAGGTGTAAATCTGCGCTAACTCAGAAAACCATCATTCATGACACCAGCAAGCATATCTACTGAAACACTGGTGTGTTTACTGTATGCCTGTATGACTGTGTATATAATGACACAACGCTGACTTGGATGTGATGAAGCTTGCAATGTGATCTACATACTGTGTAGCTACGTTACAGCTAGCTGGCTAACCACCCACGTGTTGGCTGTGGAATATAAATGTCACTTATTAAATATTTGCTGTGTGCCATTAAATTATCTACTGCTGGCTAACCTCAATACTGTGTGATCTGATGTTAGCAGACACAGGAGTGGCCTCTGTGATGATTACGAAACTTTGAGCTGTGCGTGTTTGTCATTGACACCTTGTTTTCTTTTCTAACTGGATGTGACAGATGGGTGGAACTGACTGTAAAACTGCATCCTCACTGGCGATTGGCCAGTATCTAAAATTGAAATTTACTTTACCTGGGCACAAGTGGACCCTGTTACACCCAGACCTGCAGAGACTTTAACATCGATAACAGTTTGAAGTTGTTACCTGATGAAGTAATTTGAAAAATGATCGCCCAAGTTACCAAATCAGCACTGGAGGTTTAAATTTCGCTGATCACTTGCTCCTTATATTGCACCTTACAGCATATATAACTTGTATACAACTGTGTATATATACATGTTTTATCATTTATTGTAAAGTAATTTTAATGTAAAAATCTACATACTGCTAATGGAGAGATGCCAAACAGTTTTTCATTGTTCTTGTAACCGTAACAATAAAGATCTATCTTATCTTATCTCTTAGATGAACTAGCCAACCTGGTCCACCTAAGACAGTATTTTGATAAATGAGATAGCCGTCATTTGTCTGTGTTAGCAGGCACACTAGCATTATCTAACATTAGCCAGAAGAGAGAGCGAGAAAAGTTTCAGATTTGATCCCGAAAACCCAACAACCTTTGACAAGCAGGTCTTTCATTGACGTTAATGATTAGTGAATTCCATTTCTAAGATTTTGTTGATGCTGGGAGCAGAAGAAAGGCGCTGAGACAAAGCACCTGGGAATTACAACAAGCGTCACATTCTTTTGATTTTTGCTGAAAATTTGACCCCAGTCCTTCACATAGAAATCACATGTTTGAGATATGCAGGGAAGGTTTCATTTTTTCAAGTTATGTTACAATATGTTCACACGTTGGCAATAAACAACATCTCATGCATTAAAAGTTACCTAACACATTCAGACTGAAAGGCAGTATTGTTTTCCTGTAATTGCATTTGCCTAGAAGCGTTTTGAACATAAAAACTATGATATGCAAACTCATTTCAGCAGAGAGATGACTGTAATTGGATTGAACAGAACAGGGGTGTTGTGTCCTTGTCGTATTCCACTGCTGTAGTTTGTTAAAGGTTTGTCTGCTCTCCATAGGCACAGCAGGAGACTCAGAAGGCAGCTTTGAGCTACGAGAGAGCCGTTTCTATGCACACAGCTGCCAGGGAGATGGTCTATGTGGCCGAGCAGGGCCTGCTGGCTGATGGCAAGAACACCCTGGATCCCACCTGGCAGGAGATGCTCAACCACGCTACCGCCAAGGTAACAGAGAAGAGCAGGAGCGGTTTTAAGATGCGTGGCTTTAATTTTTATTTGTTGCCTCAACGAGGTTGCTATAGTTTTACCAAGCATTGCAGAGTTCAGTAATGGGTCATTTCTGTGAGTTTATCTGGGTAGAGTCGGCATTTTGTCTAATTATTCTTGTTAGGTTTTTGCTCTCCTGTGTTTTTTTGCGTGCACACATGCACACCATTATTTTTCTCTGTGACCTCGCTGCTCTGCTGTCTGCATTGTTTGTGGAAAAATAAGTGTGCAGATAAGTGGTAGTGATTCTTGGCAGCCTTGGATATACTCACAAACTCACTGTTGCTGGGTTACAATTGCCAGACTCAAAAAAAATACAGAGCCAGACAGCTGGTGAACTTCAGTGCCCTCTCAGCTGTAACATGCAGCCTGGATGACATGATTTTCTTGGCCTTGAGTGTCACAGAATGTATAAGAACTCTGTAAATGCTTGACTTGTTTCTTCCTTTCAGTTACAGCACAGTTTAGATCTAAGTGTGATCTGGCTTCTAGATATTATATTGATAGCTGGACTAGTTTGACGTTGCTGCAGTAGTTTCAGTCATCTGCAGATTTTAGAGATAGAAAAATTAGTGTTCTGAAAATCCCTCCAACTTTAGGGAAAACTGTGAATGCCTTTAGCTGTTTAAAAACACATTATGTTATCACTCAGTGTCTTGGTAGCCAATAGAAAGCTAGTATAATGGCTGTTACGCTGGCTGCCGTAGTCCTGCAAACATAACTTTACTCAAAAAATCTATATCAAAATAAAAAGATGGACGAAGTCACGACAGCATCAGCCACCGGTTTTGATTTTCATTCAGCAAAACCAAAGTACAAACTCCTTGGATTGGCTGTACTGCACAGAACAACATATAGTTCCTTAAGAAGACGCAACAGTGCAACACAGTGAAAAGGGTCAGTTCAGTGATTCTAGTTAGCTGAAATGAGGCTTAGCAGACACAAATCAGCTACACCATGCCCTTTGATACTGTAAAGCTGTGCATGTTAACACGGGAGCTTATAGTCACTGACTCACTTTTAGAGTCAAGCTTAAGTGGCCCCTGGAGGAACCGCCATTTAGGGCACTTTCATTCACTTACATCTTCATCCTCATAGGTTAACCTTTGTTTGACCAAATGCTTTGGCTTATGTCGGAGAACTACACTAGTAGACAGACCTGAAATGTGGCACCCTACTGTGTCAACAAATATTTGAAATCTGATTATATAGCTGAATATTTAAAAACACTGAACCTCAAACTTTGGATATAAAAAACCTGCATTTATGGGATCACGAGTAAAATAAGATAAAAATTTCATCTACCATCATCTTTGCTGTGGCAGAATGAGTGACATTTATTTTTCTTACATCTCTGGCACTAAACACCTACCATAATGTGTCAGAGTCAGAATAGCTGCTTAGTGGAGGCCCATTGCTGCTGATGTTCAAAGAGAGGTGAATGATTGATGTTGGTCTAATTAGGGAATCTAAGTGGACAGATATCAGCCGAGTACCTGTAGGTAACCGATGTCAAGGCCCAGAGTTTGTCTTGTTCTTAATTTTTCTTCTCCATTTCTCAAGTCTACCAGGTCTTTCAGGCTTTGAAGGTGGTCTTGATGGTTGGTAGCTTGTGTCTAAAGGAATATCTTAAAAATCCATAACTTCCTGACGCTTTGGTGTAATACGTATTTGACTACTTTGAGTTTGTGTGAGGGCCTTTAAACAAATAATCAAGTGTCATTTCATTTGGCAGCACAGACACAGAAAGTACAAAGTCTCGAATTGTGCTTTATTGTGCTATTAAAGTGTTTCCAGAAATTTAGAAAAGACAACAATAAAGAGTGTGCCTGAAACTCGGTGGATAGACATTTAAAATTAAACAAGAAGCCTTTTCAGTTCTTTACTTTTTTAAGAAAATAAGAACTAATGAATAAGCAGTGAGCTAAATGGTTGGGAATGTAGATCAAGGCAAAGTTTATGATAAAACCAGTCATATTTGCATTAAGAGAAATTCCTTTTCCTGTTACTATGTCAGTTCCGTGCGTCTCCTGTGTCTCTCGCAGGTGAACGAAGCGGAAGAAGAGCGACTGCGCAGTGAGAGGGAGCACATGCGTGTCACACACGCCTGTCAGGAGGCCGAGGCGCGGGTGCAGATGCTGCAGAAGTCCCTCAAGAGAGTCATCATCAAGTCCAAACCTTACTTTGAGCTCAAGGCCCAGTTCAACCACATACTGGAGGTAACACAAACACAAAGAGCCCAGTGAGACCTCTGTTTTTGATGCCCTTCTGTTTAGTGTTTCCCGCACTTAGAAAGCTTTAGCTGCTGATTTGGCAAAAGTTCTATAATATATTCAGTATTTTATGGATTTACTGGAGGTTACTGGGAGGCCATTTTCCTACTGGCATGAAATCAATGTTGAAATTGATGATGAAAGTTACTTTGTGTGACTCCAGGAGCACAAGGCCAAAGTGCTGCAGCTGGAGCAGCAAGTAGCCAAAGTGAAGACCCGCTATTCCATCGCCCTGCGGAACTTGGAGCAAATCAGCGAGCAGATCCATGCTCAGAGAGGGCGGGATCCGGGTGAGGGGGGAGGACGCCCCTCTATCTGTGCCGGGCGGAGCCCCCCTGTCGGAGCAGAATCTGACATCAAGGTTCAGGCTGAAGGCGGGGCCTGTGGCGGCGCCATTGGAAGGGATGGAGTGGACGCATCTATCGACCTGGTGGAGAGATACAAGGAGAAGGAGCATGAGAAGGAGAGGGAGCGAGCCGGCTCGGATTCCCTTTCAGTCTTCAGCCTGCAGACCATCGCTTCTGACCTCGAGAAATACGACTCCGTCGAGCACCTCGGGGATCTCAGCGATGTGGGGAGCATCACCGGGGATGAAGGGGAGAAAGAAAAAACCGGAGTGACCAATAAGAGAGACAAGCTGGTGGAAACGAGCGCCAAAGAGCGACAGCAACAGTTCTATAAGCAGCACCACCGAAGCTTCAGTTTGTGAGGCTGTCATAGAAACAGCTGCTGTAAACAATGCAAAAATAAAAACAGCAATCCACATTAGGATAAACTTCCCTCATTAAAAAGGTACCAAACAAGAGACAGGGAAATAAGTGAAAAAGAAGGAAAGTTGCAGCAATGGGTGTAAATAAGCACACGCACATTATTCTAAAGCTGAACACAGTAAACAGTGTAGCCTAGTTAGAACACTACAGGATCTACAGAGCTTACATCCCTGCAGGACAAGTATTCAGTATATTTACTCCTCTGAAGGATTCTGGGATTCTAGAATTTGTTCCTTGAGCATGAAGGAGCAGCTAAGAAAGATGAAAAGTCTTGTTTGAACAGACATATTTAAAAAGGCATCATTTTTTGCTTTCCCAGGCTAATCGTTGATCTAACTTGGTGAGACTGGTAAAAACATTCTCCCTCGTCCTCCTCTGTTGTTTCCTCCCCAGTCGAGTCGAGTCTCATCAGCGATTGCTTCAAGGTAGAAGGTCACAGGGCCCCTGAGATCCCCACCTCCTTATCGAGAAGGGAAGAATGTAAAAAACGTTTCTTTGTCGGTGCAGAGTGAAAGCATGTTTGAATTCTTGTTCCATGTATTTATTTCCTGTAACATGCTGCAAGTTGTGCTTTTTTTTGGAAGTTTTAGCACGAGAGAATGCGTTTTTTAAAATCCCTGAAATGAGTCTTAAGGCAGCATGCACTCCATCATTTCGTTTTTTGAGCGCTGCTTGCTGAAACAAACACTGACACAATCAGCCTTATTTGTTTTATTTAACTTGGTGTCGTAACACTGGAGTGTCATGATCCAGATGATTTGGATATTGTTTACATTTGTGTATATTTTTTGCCCTTGTTGTAATTTGAGGTGTGCCTTGACACAAACAAATTTAGCTTGAGTCGTAGTTTGTTGTAATCTCAGTTTGGAGCCATTTAAATATGAAGTGAGTGCCCTTTTTATGATTTTAAAATATTTTTAACAACCTGACTGATTTTTGACAAGAATTGAAAGAGTTCTGATGATGATTTTTTTTGGTTCTTTTATGATTGTACTTTGTCAAAGAAGCAAAACAATGAAGTCAGAAAAGAAAGACTTGTAAATTTGTGTAATTATTACAAAGCTGGAAAATACTGACATGTACAGATGTTGAATCTTTGCTGTACAGATGTTCTGAATATCACAGACATATTTAAAGTCTCATTATTGTCAGTTTATCCGAAAAACCTCACTTTTCACCGCTGTCTTAACAGTTACTTTTCACCCTCTGAATCGCATTTGTGAGTTAGTCGGATTGGATTGTCACACCTGTAATCAATAAAAGCAGATCCTGCTGCCTGGCCTTCTGTTCTTTCATGCCGAATTCAGTGGGATGGGAATTTGTGAATTTCTTCCCTCGCCTTCCTTCAATTATTCAGCAGACATATAAATATGAAGCAGGATCGCGAGAAGATGGAAGAACGGGGAGAGGCTGATTTAATAGATGACCAGTGTTGTGGGGATGACTGATTGCTGCCTCGTTGACTTAAGCTCCAAAGAGCTTTAGAGAAAGGCTTAACAATGTAGACCGCGTTAATACCACAGCGCCATATCTGCACCTCCTCTTGTCTTCCTGCCGTCGATATAATTATCCACGTGGACTGAATCTGCAAGCTTATCATAAATCCAAAGCCGCTTCTTAAGATTGTGCTATGTTTTTGCTGTTGTGGGGCTTTAGACGTCGGCATGTTTCATCTTGGAAAGGAGGGAAAGAAAAAAAGATCCGATAAATGCGTGAGGGGGGCTGTTACGCACGGTGCGTCTCCATCATGACGTCGTGAATTAGCTCAAGATCGTAGAGGTGGAGAGAGGAAAAAAAGGAGGGGAGTGTGGTGAATCGCTGTTTCGTCGTTTATGGTGGGGTTGCGTTTGTATATAGTGGATGTATGGGGCTTTTTTTCTCTATGGATTTTTTGTCATCTCTTCTCTTGGCCATGCGTAACTGCAGTACACGGAAACAATCCGAATGAGAGCCGTCTCGTTTTTGTAAGATTCTGTTTACGCACGGAGCAGCTTGCACATTTACTGTATAGCCATATTAACAGAGCCATAAAAATCGTTGCAAAGATGCATATTTCTACCAAATAATCTGACACCGGGCTTTTCCCCTGGCGGGTCCCACCCGGAGGACTTACTCTTATCTTCACTGAGCGCATCGAAACTAATAGTAAGTACACACATGCTACAGCTTTGCTTCAGGGCGCTACATGCTATTAGTGCTGTGGGTCGCGATGTTAGAGCACACTGATTCAGGAGACGCTCCATTTCCCGTGCACAGAATCTAGACAGCTGTCACATTTGAATGCAAGAGGCGTTCATTTTTTCGATGGGCCTGATTTGTTTTGAACCAGCCTGTTTGCATTTACATTTTAAAGCCTTTTAGAGACAGAATGCGAGCTCTGGCTCCTGTTTATGCAAGACGCAGCCGCTTTAGGCTGATGACATGATATTTGGACATCCTTTCATAGGAGGGCTTGTTAATATGGTCGGCCTTCCTCTACAGGCCATCACGGATTCCCTAGTCAACACCCGACGAGCAACTACCGGCAGCATACGGTTGGTGGCACCCTTACTGTGACCCTCACGTCTCTGTAGTTCATGCTCAGCCATGCACAGAATGCAGCATCTGAGTGTGTGTGCATGTGGAACCGCCTGAAAATAGCCCACTGTGGGCTATTCTCAACATCACTGTGGTGCTGAAATGGGCCGGATCAGTCCTTATCCAGGGAAGCTTCCGGCAGCAGACTCACACAAGGAAGTGTAGGCAGTGTGTGTGCAGCAGTGACATTGGAAGTGGATGGCATTGAGGTGTGTGAGATGTTTCATGTAGCAGTTGTGTTTTGGAGGCGCTGTCCGTGGTGCTGAAGCCTTAATTGCTTTTCCAGCTCGAGGCCAGTCGACAGGCCCCCCTTCTTTCCCCTCTGTCTGCTCAGTGCCAGGACAGCCTCAGCTGATGGAGTCGGCTGGCTTTGTGCCGTTAGGCTGCTCACTCACACAGTTTGCTTTTATCCGGCTGGGTGTGTGATCGCTGATATTAATGACTCCTGCTGAGCTGTCCTTCTTTCTCTCCCTGCTTCCCACACGGGACCAGAGCACACACACACAAACACACACCTATAATATGCACGCTCTAGTGGTGGTGTCTACCTCCTGCATGCTTCTTGTCAGTGAACTCTAAAAATACACTGGTTAATGCTAATGAAGTTTCCAGCAGAGTTTGTCTGCCTTCCACAAGCAAGCCTCGCTGCCATCTGTCTCCCTCACTGTGGTGCTTTACTTTGTTATCCCCCTCCACCCATCCCATCCCCCCACACACACACACACACTTGATCTATCTCTGTACTGTCATGTTAAGCGTGAGAGTGTTTGGATGAGTTTTGTTTGTTCATGTGAGGCAACCACATAAAGCAGCATTTATAATTCAAAACTGCAAATGAACAGCTATATATAGGGTGTTTATCATCGATACTGTATGTGTGTCTGTTTCTGGGTGTGTGTGTGTGTGTGTTCCCCTGCCTGCCAACACTCCAGGGGCTTTGGGACTCCTGGGTCTTTTTCACTGTTTTCTGGTAAGAAAACCACACTTTTTTTTGTCTGTTGTCATGGAGTCTGTGTACACATTAAATTCAGTTAACCTAAGACATTTTGTGATGTGCATTATGACCAGTAAATTCACACTTTGTGTAAAGAGATTTCACATGTCTGGTTACAGGTGTAGAATTGCAGCATATGGGAACATCAAGTTGTATGAACCCCTTTTGGGATCCTAAGGGAGCTGCCAAGTTGATGAATTGCCTCAAGTGAAAAAAAATCAGGGCATGTGTGCAGACCTCTGTAGCCCACTCTTTATCTCTGCTTGAGAGCTGCATGAACTGCTGCTGACATTATGGACCCAAATCTGTGATCAAACTGTCGACGGTCGTGGTGCTTTCAGTGGAGCTGCTAGTGAATTGCTCAGCTGAATCATTGTTCCTTAAAAGTCTGTCAACACACCAAATAGCAGCACTCATCTCGCAAAAGAAAGCTTTTGCAGCCACACTTTACTAGCTATTCTGGATATTTTTCCACTCTGGAAGAGAAGAAAAGTCTGAGTTTGCTTTGGTGTGAAATGGGGATCCACTTTGCAAAAAAATATCAGCGTCAGCCATCAAAGCCTGAGCTGAAATCTTGTCTACAGGGCTTTTGAAATGAACCTGAGCCGTCTGCACGGTGAATACAAACAGAAGCAGAGAGGGAAAAGTGGACTCATCGTGCAGCTTATCCGCCAGGTTGAAAAAGCTTTTTTTGCCAAAAGGTTGATGCAGTGAAGCGAAAGTGACTGCATCTGAGAACAGAGTGTGCGGCATTAATACTGTAAGGATATTTTCTCAGTAACCCATTTCTTTTTTGTCTCTTCCGTCTTCTTCCAAAACTCTTGATTTCCCTGCCACACTTCCCCGTTTTAAAACCTCTCTCTCTCTCCTCCTTCTCTTTCAGATCCAGAAATGGCACGGCTATTGTTTCTGATTCTTCTCTGTGCTCTTCCATCTCTCGTTGTGCCCATACATAATTCATCAGCTGGAGGTAATTTGTGTGCAGGAATCGGTGTGTGTGTGTGTGTGTCTGTTTACAATATGCAGTAATGGACAGAAGTAACTCCGCAGAGATTGCTAAGTGACCCGAGTGAAACGCTGCAATTTGTGCAGCGAGGAAGGCGTCAGTTAAACTGATAATATATCATGTTGCTGTAATATATCTGCATTATCTGGAGACATAGAGCTTTCTTTCTATGCGCTTATCGTCCTTCATTCTGCCTCCTCCTCCTCCTTTTTTTCCCCTTTCCCCCAGGCTGTGCCATCATCCGGCCTCCCAGGGATGGTGGGATCCGCTATAGAGGCCTAACACAAGAACAGGTACAGAGAATCTGGTTACTGCAGAGTATTGAAGCTCATCAGTCAAATCAATCACATGAGACTGCTCCCAGTTTGAAGATTTCAAAATAAGTGACACAGAAGTAGATTTGTGCCTGCTAAAAAATAAATAAATGTAAAAACATCTCATATAATAATTTACCAATATGTGCATCCAAAAATATAAAAACAGGCATTTAATAAATTCTAAAATGTGGTGCAATTAATTTGTCTTATTGATGGATGTTTTTTGCAATGACTTGTATTGATTTGGTTAAAAAATGTTTGAGGTTTGAGGGTGTTGGGGAAAGGAAACATTAATAATTAAATAAATTGATAAAATATAAAATACTCCATAAATGTGTAAATATCATGTTAGGCCACCAAAAGTAATATTTAAAAAAAGAACAGACATAACTGCTTTAAAAATTTGTGAAAATTATGTATTTCAAATTTAATTTTCTTTATTTTATAACAATAATAAAATAATGTAACAATATTTTATTGCTTTTGGAAAATAAACAGAAAAATAAATAATAATAAATTTACAAACAGAGAAACAAGAATACGAAAGTGAATTAAATTAGAAATATCATTTTACATTACATGCTGTAAATTATTTAATGTTGATTGTTGGGTTGTAAATCATGTACCGTCTATAGGTTTTACCTAAAACATCCTTTTAAAAATTGTTTTGAATGCTTATTTTTTTTTGGCATTTTCAGTCCTCCGTAGCTTCTTTAAAGATGACAAAATTCACTGGTGATTAAAACTTTATGAAGAGAGAGACTTTAGCTAACGGCTGAATGATTTTACACAACACACTGACTAACTAGAGAACACATGTGAGACCTGGCAGGCTGCAGCTGTTGTTTGAAGACACCACGAAAGCCTGTGTTTACTGGAGGAAAAAGAAGTTTATAGCTCATAACCAGCAGAGAACATCTCAAACCTGTCGTCTGGCACTCCAGCTTTACAGTCACACATGCTGTACCAAACATACAAACAATGAGCTGCGCTCTGAGGACGGGACAGTTTTGCCAAGACCACTTGCGAGCTTTTGTAACTGATAATGGCAGCGAACTGAGGTGTGACATTGCAACAGCAATCAATAAGGGACAAATGTCTGTGTTGTCAGTAAGAAGTGTCCAAGTCAGTCCCGTTAATCACTGAGCCAAAATTTTACAGAAACCCCCCCCCCCAAAAAACGTAGCAGGTTCTCATTTCCTTTAGCATGAGTGACGTGGAGTTATTTACAAATGAAAACCTCCTGTTTGAGTTTGACCATAGACTGTATATAAAAGATGAACTCAGCATTTTGAAACCTCAACATTAGCATTTTGGGCAGTATCATATTTTTTTTAATTAATTAAGTTTTTGAGGCAGAAATGGAAAATATTTGGATAACAGATTGGAGTGCTAAGTTATCGCCTAATGCTAGTAAGCTTGGTTAGCTGTATTCATAAACTGCATGAGTGCAATGCAAAGACATGCATACCTGCTAATTTAATGGTAAGTGAAAAACTAATACAATTCCAGAGTTTCACTCCGCAGCACTGAGGGACAAACTTCTTGAATGAGCTGCAGGTCCAGCAGACACCTGTCAGTGGGAGCACCCACTGCACACCAGTCCTAAAGGGGGAAACTATCCATAGAGGGTGACACTGCTTTTGTCAGTAGGCTGTAAACATGTTTATTTTTGCAGTAAAGTTGGACATAATGTGGGCGTCTATGTGGAGTTTTGCACATGGCTATTAGCGGAAGTGCAGAGTTTGACACCGGCTTCATTTTTCAACCCAACAAGTTTCTGCTTAAGATATAAAAATTGCATCCAAAACTTCCACAGCTCCCATATGGCCAACAGTCCCACAGAGCATGTTTCACAACCTTGAACATGACATTGTAATAGTTTCTCATGAAATTTAATGTAAAAATTTAAAAAGCAAAAGATCCTTAATGATCTAGTTTAGCTCTAACATACGGCCCAACATGCTACCATGAAATTGGCTTCACATAAAAATGAAACTTAACAGTTCCAAAAACTCTGAGATTGGGCTCTCAGAGGTATTTTGTGCTGTAGCTGCATGCCTCGTTCCAGTTAAGTGACTTTCTGAAGCCTCTGTTTACTCGAGCTGTGTACAGGGTGCCGCAGCACTGTGCAAACTACAGCTACAACCTGGCAGGCCAAAATTTTATCAAGCGCTTAAAGTGATATGCCAGCTGGATTGAAGTGTGCATGGGGATGGATTCGTCCCACAGGCCTTGATTTTGATGATGTCGGCTGGAGCACTGTTATCTTAGAGTGCCCAATACACATCAATGCATCAATAATTGTGATCCGGTAATTTATTATTCTGCATAATAATGACTTGATGTTAGATACATGAAATAGTTTTTAATGCTCAAACTTTTTGACCCTTTACTAAACGCTGGAATACGTGTTTTACTGCTACATAAAGTGATGTTTAAACAGTTGTACAACAACACCACTTTTCGTGTATTATATCTGACTCAGAACGCAGGGTGGCACACAAGCCTGAAAATTGTTTTAAACATCTCGGAAACGGTGATGACTCTTTGCGCGTTGATGATGGAAACTTGGCAGTTTGATTGAAAGCATGCGTCACTACAGTTTCTGAAGAGCAGTCCCTCGGTGGCTTTTAAACAGTCACTACAGTCACTGACGTGGGCAGTGAATGGGAACATGGCAGTGTGTTAAAAAATGATTTAAGGGCAAAGCGCACACACGGATACACCAAGCGCCTCTGATAACAGAGAGGGATCAGAACAGGAGCTGGATGTTGAGCGATTCGATCAAATTCTTTACTTTTGGACTCTGGACGGTACCGAGGCGACCGAGTTGACACCAAATAAGAAACAATGAATCGGCTCAGTTGCAGCAGAAGTAGCTGAGCATGTGCTTATACAGAGATAAAATGAAAGGAGTGTTTGGCAGTACTGTGACACTGAGAGCGGCTCAGGAAAAAGTCTATTTCATACTCAAAAATAAGTCACTTTTTACTTAATTCCTTCAGAAACATAAAAGACAATATAGAACACTGGAAGTTCAAAGTATTGTGAATATTTTAAAGGTTGAATGGAGTTTGTAGTGCAGTGTAAGTCAGAGGAGCTGAGCAGGTTAGAGTGAGCTGGGAGGAGTGTAAAAAAATAGAGGGTTAAACTTTTGCTGGTGGGAGGCGTCACGATTTTTAAAGCTGGATTTCTCAGCATGAGCCACGTTTATAGTGTCATTAATAGCAGAAATAATAATGATGCTTGAGAGAAAAATGCAGCAATGACCCGCTGCCATTAAGACAAATTCACTTTATTAACTAAAGTAAGATTGCCTTGTTGCTTGATATAAAGAATGATCCTGTTGTGATTGGTGTTCGTTTACACCACTTTTACAGCTTGGCTTGAGTAAGGCACCCTGTCTATGATGAGTAGTAATGGTATAATTTAAAAACACTGGTGGCTACCGCTGCCAGGAGGCTGCTACCCCTCAACCTCCAGCCAGCAGAAATTGTTAGGTGGCACAAAGCCTCTGGAAGTACAAGTTCGAGAACACATAATTCCCAGGTCCCAGTCGATCTTAGTGGGGTGCACATGAGCCTTAGTAACTTTATTCAGCATTCAATTCAAAAAGCACATGGCTAAGCAAGAACCAGGAATAACACATGCTAAAATTATAATAAACATAAACCACTGAGAACGCAGGCATCTCCTACGACTGGTATTATTACTTTATGACCATTGTGGTTTTTGATTGTTTGTAAGTGAAATAGCCTTTTGATGCCGTTTTTGCTGGGTGGTCATAAAATAAAAGTGTATCAGCTGTGTGATTTTTGACCTTTTCCTCATCACAAAAGAATTCTGACATCTTTCTCGAGTTAAAGGTTTTCAGAACACTTTTGACCTTGACCTTGAGGTCAAGTAGATACACCTGTGGTATCAATTAGAAAATTCTACTTTGCCTCATTCTCAAATTAACTTGTTCACAAAGTTCTCAGACTATTCTGACTTCCAGCTCTGATTTATTTGCAGTTCCATTCAGTCGATAGTCAGTCAGCTGAAGCTGTCAATTACATCAAATTAGCGGTCGGTCTCACTGACCACTCAAAGCACTTAACAGCATAAGCAGACTACAGAATCTAAAGCAAAATCTTAAAATGCCCCAGACTTCATTTTCCTAAACAGATACACATCACTTCACAAACACGTTGAGTCTGACATTAGTGGGACAAATTATGGATTTTTACGGCTGAAGATCTGTTGAATAGATATTGAGAGTTTAGTGGCTGCACATAAACTGTTGCTTTATATAGCTTTAAAGGGAACTCTGTCCATTTGGAAAAAGAAAGCTCCACCAATATTATCTGGTTATTACAACTTTAAGCTAATGGTGCAGTTTTAGAGAACTTACTGTATCACAGTGTTTCTCAAGCTGTGGGGCATGGAGCCACCGCAGGTCAGCTGCTGACAATGAGAGAAAAAACAGAATGAAAATAAGCTGAATACAAAGTATTTTTGTACGGGAAATATAATGAGTGTTTGCCTGTGTTATCATCCCGAGCTTGATTTCTCTGAAAATTCAACTTTGATCCCATTTTATTTTTAATGTTTATGAAAAAAATAGTGTGTGTGGTATTATTAAAGTTTCTTTTTCTCTTCTTTAAGTGAGGGTATGCCAGAACAAGTTGGAGAACCACTGACTTATCAAGTCATTTAGAATTTAGTGGCTCTGTGGAAAATCTTGAAGTTTTGCTTAAAAAATATATGTTTCATAGGTCAGCCTTTGCTGCATCAATTTTATGAGTTTCATATTAAACATTCATATTTTAGAAAAAGAAACAAGTCAAACTGCTCCAGACTTCCTATCATGCCCTGGTACTGCTTCAGCTTAGTTGCTGAGTTGTCTGAAGTTGGCTCAGAGGGACGCTAGATCTCATCCTGCTGTTCCTGCTTTTAGCTTAGATTATCTGGCAATTTAAAAAAATTAAGATCAGGGTTTCTAAAAACTGTGGTGTCACTATTCACTTTCTCTTGCAGATTATGAGCTAGGTTGAAACATAACTGGGGGCTTGTCTGGGATGGTTTGAACATCACGTTTTTGTTTATAGAGAGCGAAACCATAAAAAAGTGACAGAAGAATTTAAAAGCAATGACTCTTTCCAGGAGTCGTGATCTGGTTACTAAAAAAAATATGCAAGTGCAAAAGTACTAGCTAGCTAACATCACAGCTAGCTGCGTGCTTGTCACGAGCCTCTGTCAGGGTTGATGCTTCCTTCTGAACAGTGATTTATTTATTTTTTTTGATTAACTGGGTCATGAGATCTGCAAAGAGACACCACTGCTGTAGAATTTGTGCAATACATTATGTAAACACCATAAGGTGAGTGCCATTTAGTTCCATTATATTCAAAAGGAGGCAGACATTTCTACAGCTGATGTTCCAAAAATAGGGAAACTAGCAAGAAAACAGTCTGGATAGATAAATAGCTTTACGGGCCAGAGGAAAAATATGTCAATTTGATTTTTGGTGTAAACTGTCCCTCTTTAAGGTTGGGGGGAAAAAATCCAAAAAATATTTTATTCTGCTTGAGGATTATAGAAATACAGCCACACTATTACATCACATAGAAAAGATTTACTTTAGACACACATTTCTTCCTAATTTAGACGATATATTTATCATCTTTGCAAATGGGTAGGGGGCAAATCTTTGATATTAGAAGCTTTTTGGATTAAGGTGGCCACATTTCAAATTGGTACTGACTGATATCTAACTAATGGCAGACCTGTGAAGTTTGTAAATGCGACAACGTCCTGGATATGAAATAATATGGTCTTCTGTTGCAGTAAATCCCCAAATGACATCTACTTTTACCTCCTCATTTTAGAATGAACAAGTAATGAATATACAAAACTTTCATAAAAATGTCTGTCGTTACATAGTTAATCCTTTAATGCCAAGAGTGTCATATTTGATCCATGAGCTCTTCATCATTGTGATTTTTTTTTTAAACCCTAACTCCCTTATAAACTGAGTAATAAATGTAGCAAAAATGATCTAATTAAATCTCATTTATACAAATTGATATTTAATTTAATCTTTTATTTCATTTGTCAGAAGCTTCATTAAACATTCCACTTTGGAAAATTTGAATTTTCTAGCAGTTATTCCATCGTTCAGGCTTTCCTGGGTTAAAATTGTTGCACATGCACTGTAAACCGTTAACTGTAAGCAGTACAGCTTTTCTTCCTCAGCAGATCAACATGAAAACGGTTCCTTAGTGTCAAATTTCCTTATTGTTCGTTGTTCAAATGTATGTATGCAGCTATGACCAAAGCCATTTAAAATGAAACATAAACCTTTTTCCCTCGCATATATTTCCGTCCCCTCACAGGTAGAGAAGATGTAATTCAGAGAGTGACAGCACATCAGTTCAGACAGTATCGCACTAAAATGTTTTCCCTTGTCGAGCTTTACTGTCGTGGCCATATGGCACTGTGACACAGAATGAAGAGGCTTCTTAAGTGAAGGAGAAAAACTTGTATGAGAGACCATCAATCACACTTTCCTTCCCCTGATCTCTCTGCCCCTGTTCTCTTCACAGATCCGCAGTGTGCAGATCCTGCCTGTGGATTATGAGATAGAGTACATCTGCAGAGGAAACCGAGTGATCGTGGGACCGAAGGTCAGGAAGTGCTTACCCAACGGCACATGGACCGACATGATGCAGGCCAGCAGATGTTGTAAGTCCTCTTTGGGCTCATTCCCATTCTATTTTCGTCCCGTTCCTCGTCCTTCTTTCATCTTTCCTTTTCCCCCCTGCAGACAGATCCTGTGCACAATAATCAGCTCTTTCTTAAGTGTCACGTCTGCTTAATCAGCATCAAATTAAAACCACACTTACGCTGAAATGAAATCCCAGTTGTTTTGACAGTGCTTCACCACCCTCCCTGTTTACTGTGTCAGATACTGTGCAGCATTCACTGTCGCCATCTCCAAAACCGCTGTGAAATTCCAAAGTAAAGTGAACTGATGCAGTCTGACTTAATGAAATGAAACCACACCTTTTTATTTGTGTGGCTGCCAGCATTTGTTAGCATCATTTTAAAACTCCACTTCCCCCTTAGGGTGAAGTCAAACTTCTAAGCTCAGCACTGACATGCCATCACTGTTTAAGTTAAACCAGAGCCTGTCCAGGAGAACCATTCCACTTCCTGTTAATACCACGGGGCTGTATTTCATCAGGGGAGCTCATGAGATAGTCCTGAATGAGTAGGAGTGTATGTAGCTAAATGGGTAAACTAGTTATTTTCACTAAAAGTATGAATTTTATTTAAGTTTTGACAAATAATCTAAAAAATACGTCTGAATGGAAAAAAGAAAAACACTTATGTCCTTTAGTGTCTGTTACACTGAAGCTGATTTAGCCCCCAAAAACACTAGCAATCTGCTAATGCACGATGAATGGTACATCAAGGATTTACCACAGGACTTCCTCTTTTTAAAGCAACTTTTTAAAGTGATGACGAGACATTAGAAAGATGGTTACATTTCAACAGAAGCCTCGACGTGTGTAGAAGAAGCAGCCAGTTGTGGGGGTTGAAAATGATGCTGTCTGCTGCTACAGATTCTCCGCTGCTGCTCGCTTCATGCCTGAAATTAAAATGGCAGCTCCTGTAAAGTGGCTTAGGTGCTGCGATGTATCTAATACTCTCAGAAATATATTTCACCAACATCAGAACCAGTAACAGAATCTAATAATGCAACCGTATCTCTTGATCCTTTCTATCAAAAACATGAAGAAAATTTCCAGAAAATGTTTGTCAAAAAATGCATTAACACAGAAATGGGCAAAAGCTCCAAAAGGCCCCATTTATTCTCAACTTGTCTAAAAATCATGTTTTCTTGAGCGTTTAGAGGTCGTTTGGTCAAAGTGGAACTTCACCCAAAGCTCTGAGCCTAACTCCATCCTCTGCATAATGAGAGGGGTGGGGAGAGGGTGTGGAGGCGCTCGGTGATTTGCAGGCCGCGTAAAGTACAGAGCAGCACCAGAAAGCAATTCATCTCCACCTGCCACAGAGTTATGAATTCAAATGGAGGAATTTTCCCTCCAGAATCTCCCAAAACAGGCTTTAATGTGGCGGAGGATCACGGTGGTCGGAAGCCATATTCATTTAAGCCGTTAGCTCACGGACATAGTGATGTGATGTCGCCTCAGTGTTAGGTTGCTGCCAGTCTGAGCCAGAAGTGATCATATTTAGACGACAGGGCCGAGTGATAAGTTGTCAGCTAACACTGATGGAGTGTGCAGATACTGAGACACGTCTCTACAGAATAATGAAGTAATACAATTTCACTCATCAAAAACCGGAGCACTGTTTTCTTGGGCGGCCTGTCTCACACCACGGCCACACTGTCACATAATTCCATTAAAAGGCTCCAAACGGCACCAACAGCACAAACACAGTGGAGCAGTCCAGTTCAATGATAGGACACCCATCACGGTGGCCACGCCCCCAACTTTAAGCCGGAGTTTGGAGGCGGAGTTTGACCATCATAAGGGATTACGAAAGGAGGAAACTGCTGTGCCCTCATGATGTTTATTAGTACGTAGTAGTATTAATTTAACACATGAGTCTATGGTGACCGGCTTTTGGAGTCAGAGGAACTGCAGTGTTTTGGTTTTTCTGCATCAGAGGTTTCTTTCGCTCTCCCTCCGTCTGGCTATCAATGGGTCATCCTTCCTTCTCCAACTATACGCTGATACATGCAGGTGTGAAGAAAGAACGCAGCGCGGCAATTTATTTCTACTCCTGACAAAATCAGCGAAACATTGCACCAAAATCAAGACACACAGTGTAAACTCTAGTGAATGAAGCCTGTGGATTAGTAGCTTCTGTGTTATAAAAGGAGTGTGGTTTATCCATTCAAGAGGAGCAACCGGAGGAGGTGTGCCGCCTACCCCTGATTAGAGGGCATTTTAATCTATTTTTATATGAATTACACGATGTAGAGTAATCCCAAATGGTTGCTTCCATCTCACTGGCTTTGCAACGTTCAGGATGATTGAAAACCGCAGATAGTAAGTTGAGCTAATTCCAACCTATTATGTGTTTTATCACAGTACAGTTATATGATTTAGTTTAAAAGCTTTTTTTTAATGTTTGACATGATAGACTTGGGTATTTACACATATAGAGCATCATTTGTGCTCATTCGGAGTTTTGTTTGTGTCTGCCTGGCAAATATAAGTGCAATATTTACTGTTTTAGCTCAGTTTCTCCTCCAACTCCGGAGAGAAATACTTGGTCGATGAAATACTGCTGTCTGTGTTGCTAACTCTGTCTGTTTGGCACTTGGTGCTGAGTACAGGGAGTGTACTGGGAGTTCATAAGAGCTTTTCTGCTGACAGTTTCCTGCTGTGGCTGAAAATGATGCTGAGTGAACCAAATCCAGACAAATCTTGTGTATAATATTCAGTTTTTAAGTGTCCTGTCTGCTTAATCAACAATCCTAAATTAAAGCCAAAACTACAATGAAATAAAACCTCAGATGTTATGACAGCAAAGATTCGCTTACTCGAACATCCGGGATTCACGGGGAGCTGTTTGTGCAGTCTTAACCTGCTTTTAGCCTTATTTTTGGTGTCTACCAACTCCTGTTGTGCACTTTGTTTGGCACTCGGTGGAGGTTACTTTTATATATATATGCCACTGTTAAATTACCATAGCATTAGGTAACATTATTTTTCAAAAGTAATGCAACATATTACATTACAGTAATACCTACTGAGTTGGAAAACTTTATGGCTTTGCTATTAATAGTGGGCAGTTCTTCCTCTGTGATTGCTCATGGAGGATCTTCTGTGTAATACTGCAGAATCTTTACCTTCATTGTCAAGCTCCTTGTTAAATATTAAAGCTCTCAAAGACCTCAAACTGGCTGAAAAGCTGCGGCGAGATGTTAAGAGAGCTGTGCATAAATGTGTCTCCAAACCTCCATGAACTGTTTAGAAGAGCGAGCCACAAAGTGTGATAATGATCCAATAATGATATTGATATGATAACATTTTAAGTTGCTCCTGTTAAAGATGGTTCTGAAAGCCACCGAAACACTGAGCGTACTTAGGTTTTCACAGGACACATCACTGTAAATAAAACTGACTGTAAACATGAGTGCAAATAAAATAAAATTCAGCTGAATTAACATGCAGAGAAAGAGTAAAAGTTCATCTGGGTTTATAAAAATATTTTCAGCAACAAAAAGAAGAGGGAAATGTGGTAAATATGGTGAAATAATAAATTAACCGATTACTTGAGAGGACAATCTAACATGTAACTTCTTGCCATGGGTTTAGATTTCAGGTTGGATGCAGGGGACATGTCCCGTCTAACAAGTGGAAGAAGCAGAGGAATTACTCAGAAAGGCAACAATGGCTCTAACAGAGGAGTGTTTTATTTCTTTTATTTTTGTCTTTGTCCTTTTTTTCTGAAATATTGACATAGAGTTCATACCACCACCGAAACTTTTGTCGTTAATCTGTAAAACTCATGCAAACACACAGCACTGTGATCTCAGTCGGCAGCAGCGCCTCGGTCCCCTCCTCTGCACTGACGCTGTGCACATGCAGCCAGGTTTACAAGCAAAGAGCAGAGCTCCAGTATTAGGACATTTTATCTCAGCTGTGAGACACTTTCCCCAACGCAAGTTTCAAAGTGCTGTTGCTAGTTTGCTAACTAGTCTTAGGATAATGTTTCATGTGGGCAGAAATCCTGCTGAAACACATCTGAGGTATTAAACTCAAAGGTCTTAGAAATGCAAAAAAAAAAAAAAAGCACATTAAGCAAGTTAGTTTCTCAAACAAAAGACCCAAAAGGCGCCTGATATCAGACACAGTCATCAACCCCGACTCTCACATCTGTAACAAGCTAAACAAACAAAAGAGACTGAAGAGTTAATCATGCCGTGTGTGCTGACTCAGCAGGGATGGAGAAGGTGAGAGTAATTATCCAGCTGGAGTCTAGGGTGAATTGTTGCCCTGTGTCTGGTTCTTGTGTTTTCCTTTACATAAATAAACACATTTAAACCATAAACTGGTGCACACAATAACAACTGTACTAACAGGTTATTGCAGTGTTACTTTTATTTTACATGTGGTTACTTTTCATTTCTTTGCAAACATGTTTTTAACTGGTTATTAAAGCAGGAGAGTCGTGTACCATCTGTTTCCTCAAGTATCTGAGTGAGAATATTTCCAATATTATTATTTATATTTATATTCTACAGTCATGTTAGGTCTTTTAATGAATTTCAGGCACTGAAAGGAGTTCTTGTCCTAGTTCCTTGTAAGCCATTCTACCCTTGGTGATGTTTCACTCACATTAGTCCCCACTGGTTTTACTGACCAGGACTGTGGAAAACATGCCAAAGGAAGAGACTCCAGCATGGTGAAAAGCAAAAGAATGAATGTTATAGTTTACATAAAACCTTTTTTCTGAAAGAAATAAAGATGTAACCCATTTGTAATCACTGATATTGTGATGTTTTGACATCTTTACATATTTTAATTATACAACTCTATTACATGTAACCTTTCCCTCCCTCCATAAACTGACTGGCGCAGAGCAGATCGTGTTCAATGAATTTTTGGAGGTGTTTCATCCGAAAATAGCAGCTCGATTTGGCCGGGCACAATAGGAGAGCAGTGAGAGGGCCAAACCAGTAAAGCTGTAGCCAAACGGTTAAACAGTGAGCTGAAACCGCTCCGTGAATCCAAGACACTGCTGTAAGTTTTTGCCCGCTATTTTAAAATTGTCACATAATAATAAAATATTAGTATTAAAAATACTGATTACAATCATATTTTATATTTTCTAGTTTTAAAGAACCGTTAATGACACAAAGCTTGCAGGTCATTTAAAATCCATCCATCCATTCTGTTCTGTTTATCCAGTTCAGGGTTGCGCAGGGGGGCTGAGGCTGGTGGGGTACATCCTGGACAGGTCCCCAGTCTGTCACTGGGTTGGTTAGCACTGTCACCTGTCTGCTCGGGCCTTCCAAAGACAAGCATGTCAAGTTAGTTTAAACTGATACTTCTTTTAAACTCTAATATAAACATGAGTTCAGTAAGATGAGGTGCTAATAAAAATGTGATCCTAAATCTAATAATAGTATAATGTACACTTCTGCACCACTCGTTATAATACTAAGGCAGGAACTGTTATCCTCTGATTTTTGCCATTGACCCCATGCCTTCCTACTAACGTAGACTTGTGCAGATTTTATACTTCCTCATTCAACAAGGCGACGTTCTGATAAACTATATGTTAAATGTTAGCGTGAGGAGACTAAGGCCAACAGTCACTCTTTCCTTCACTAACCTGGTTGCTTCTGAAGGCCATGAGATGTAGTTTCAAGCACTGGAACAAAATGAGTTGTTACATTTGGACTCCTGCACCGTCCGACTCGGCCCTCACGTTACAATGGTAGATTAAACTGACTGACAAAGCAACAGAGCAAAATTCTAATCTGCTCACAAAAGGCTGAGGTGAAACACTCATCCAGCTGCAAACTCTCCTATTCCCAAAGCATTCCCTGCTCCTTTTTCTCATTACAAAGAATACTAAATGAAACCTTTTGGTAAAGGAAAACTCTTCTGAATGTAACTGAGTTGCAGGATGTTTTGAAGCTCTACAAATACTTTTACTGCTCAAGAAATGTTCATTTCTAGTTTGTCGGCCACCCACAATACTGAAAATCCATGAATACTTTCAATGGAATGCATGCAATGCAAAAGCCAATACATGCAAAAGTCTTAAGCCAACCATGATTTCTTTATATTTTGCTACAAGAATGGAAAATGATTTCAGCAACTTAAGGAAAGACATGCAATTCTCCAGGCTTCATAAAGGCTCTTCAAAGCTCTTCTTTGGATGTTGGCTGCTTTTTGTTCAGTTCTCTGCTGAGTACTTCAATAGTGTTGACGTTTAGGCTCTGGGGAGGCCGATCCATGCCTGATAGTGAGCCATTGTGGTTTATTTTTCTATCCAGGTGAACTTGTACTGCAATGATTGTGTGTTTGGGATCATTGTTGCACTAAACAGTGAACCTGTTGCTAATCAGCCCCAAACCAAGACAGAGCTTCCACTGTGTTTTAAAGACACACTGATGATAATTTGAACCAAAAACTTCAAGTTTGGATTAATGACCATAAAAGATCTGTTACCTCTGATTTTCAGTCCTGTTCTTGTGTAATTTGGCATACCTGAGCCTTTTCTCTATTTCCCTTCCTTAACTGTGGCTTCTTGACAGCCGGTCTTCCATTTACCAAAGAAAAACTTGAAAGACCTTCAGAGAGCCGGAAAATTATTGCTCAACACCACTTTGGGGGGAGTCTCGTTCCTTGGAAACATAATATGAAAAAATGAGCAGTCACTCAAGTCTTCTTCACAGTATTTTATGTCACCAGTGACAGGTTGAAATAAAAGTGGTTACTTACAGTCTGGCCATGTTTGGTGCCTAAAGCCAACGAGCAGGTGAAAACCCAGGAAAAGGAAAAAAGTGAACAGCAAGTGGGTGAAAAACACAAAGCTTCAAATGGGATGGAAACAACAGGCTGTGGTCAAATAGTAAAAAAAAACAAACTCCAATGCTTTTCCCTAATCACATTTTTGTTGTTGTTGATGTTGTTGTTTCACCTTGATGGAAAACATCAGGAGGTGAAGGAGACTTCAGAGGAAAAACAACCACATTGCTCAGAGAATCTGCACTTGTGCTGGTTTGCTTGATAAGCTCATAATGGATGTTGCTGATGTGAGTCTGCATTAAAACTACAACATCAGATGATGAACTACAAAAACCTCACCTTCCATAATGTTTTTTCACCACAGTCTGTATATAAAAGATGGTGTCAGTGACGTCCCACTCTGAAGTCTCAAACTGGCATCTTTTTGGAAGCAGACGTCATAAATGAGGGATGCATCTGACTGTGAAACCTAGGGACAACACACACACTGATGACTCGTGATTGACAAATTGCTTGTCAATGGCGCGCTCTGGTTTATTCCCAATTCTCACTCTGCTAAAGCCCATCATTTGCAACAGTAACATCATGCTGTATTCAATAAGAAAGAAGGCAAAGGCCACTTCCCCACAGACTTCTACACCGGGAAGAAAAAAAACTGAATACAATCATTTGCAAATCTGATAAACCCATAATTTCTTAGCAATAGAACTTATCAAATGTTTAAGCAGGGAAAATGTCAAATTCTAAGAAAATAAAATCAGTAATTTTGAATTTGATGGCAGCAACACGTCACAAAAAAGCTGGGACGGGGTCGTGTTTTTCATACTGTGTAGCATGCCCTCATCTTTTAACTAAAGTCCATCAGGGAACTGTGGAGAGCAGCTGTGGGACCTTTGGGAAAGGAATGCTGTCCCATTCTTGTCTGATTGAGGAATTTTAGCTGCTTAAGAGTTCTGGGTCTTCTTTTAATGATGCACCATGAAACCAAAAACACGGCAGGCAGGCCAGTTCAGCACCCCGATTCTGCACAATTCAAAAATGTTTTGCTGAAATACGCAAGGTCTTTAAAAAAAACACGTTATCTGAATGACATATGTTGCTCTAAAACCTGTATACACCTTTCAGCATCGATAGAGCTCTTCCAGATGTCCCAGCTCCACAGACACTATGCACCCCCATACCATCAGAGACGTAGGCTTTTGAACTGACAGGCTGAACAACCCTCCCCTCGTCTTTAGTCTGGAGGATGTGGTGTTCGTGTTTTCCAAAAAGAATTTCAATTTTCAGTTCGTCTGACCACAGAGCAGTTTTCCACTTTGCCTCAGTCCATTTTAAATGAGCTTTGGCTGAGGATGGCTCAGGCATCCTATACTGATTTCTGGCCTCGTCCCTTGCACTTGTGTTGCACACATCAAATTTGTCTTGAGTTAATATTTTATGATAGTTTCTCAGTTAAAAGGTTTGATATGTTACTGTGTTCTGCTGTGACGTTGGTTTATGAGGTGTGAAAATCACTGCGTTCTGGTTTTCTTTACGTTTTACCCAGTGACCCAGCTGCTTCAGAACTGGGTTTGTAGATACACCCACAAACTGACCTGCACAGCGTCCACATCACTGCAGACACTGTTACTGATGTAAAAAAAAAAAAGCTCACTAATCATCACAGTGAGTTGAGATGAAGTGGCCGTAATAGGAAATGCTGCCCACCCTCTGGTCCACTCGTTTTTTTCCTCTTCCTGCTGAAGACGATCCACCTTAACAGTTCCTTTACGAAAGCTTTTAGCGTCTTTGAAGTCAAATTAATTAACCATAATCCTAAAAGCTGGCAATACAACAATGCTCAGAATGAGGACGTAAGCTTTGCAAACAGAGCTGCAATGCAACCTCCACACTTTGATCATTTTAATTTAGCTAATTATATTTTATTTATGGAGCATTTTTCTAAACCTATGTTACAAAGTGCTGCACGGGCCATAACGAGCAGACTCGACTGCATTACTGTTATTTCCATTTCGGCTATTAATTGAACAGTTTGTTCAAAGCACATCAGCATATTTGCAAGTTATGGTGTAAGATGGAAGAGCAGACATAATTTACACAATATGATCTGTGGCGCTTCTCAGCCTTGTTTCTCTGTGAACGGGCTTTTAGTCTGTCACTTTGAATTCTGATTCTCATCTCATTTCATAAAGATGTCCCAGTGCATGTGAGAAAGGGAGAGATGAAAGAAGCATTAATGCAACTTTCCGTAGTATTTAGAGAATAACGATCACTCTCTTTATGGTCGCCACATAGATACTTACAGATCACATGACTCAGTTAGGAAGCTTCCTGATCATAATTGACTATTTAACCACAACCACGGCCTCCTATCAGGTAAACCTGTGACTTTTAAACTGGACTTTAATGACCCCATTTTGGACACACGTGGCCAGTGAGAAAAAAACGGGACACTGACATGAGAATATGTTTCTTCCACAGGGGCGATGAAGCCTTTTCTCTCTGCTCACTCAGGTGCTTGGAAAATAAGTGAAGGCCTATAAAATAAATAAATGTAAATATGAAATGATCTGTACTGTCTCCGCTGAGGCTGTCTGTGTCGCTGCTTCAGAGACATTTAGATGATGTTTAATGAATAAATTTGCACCATAAAATTTATTGTATCTCTCTACAAACCAAATTTGTATCAGCTCTTGCAAATTTTGAAATAAGGGCAGCAATCCAGTCAAATCCCAGTTTAAACCTCCCGTTCCAGTTCACATTTAACACCAGTGGAAATCTTCCCAGGAGTACACTCTCAGAAGCAGGATTTTTTGTTTTCTCTGGCTTACGTAAGAGCACAAGCTGCAATGTGCAGATTGGAGTTTTATTTTGTACTCGCATGCTGGAAGGAAGATTCGACAAACTCGGCAGCTTAACAGAAACACATTGAAGAGCTCGGCCATTTTGTCAGGCGATCAGACAAAAAAGAAAAAAGCTATTCCTGTTTTATTTTTCCTGGTAACTAACGCAAAACTTTCCATTTTCCAACTTTCTAATGACTCCGTCATTACTTTGTGCCCGTTTTGTTTCTGAGACGTGTGTGGGAACACTGCCAGATGTACTAGAAACTAGTGCCTGAAAATATGCAAACAAGGGAAAGAAATAATCTCACAGGATGAATTCATTTAAACCTCAGACACATTTTCAGCTTTTTGCTCATTTATATTCCACTTTTACCTACTGCAGTGCTTGCTCAGATGAAGGAATCTATTCATGTGTGGACTGTAGGGAAGGTCGTTCTTTTTCTTTCTGCAGCAGCCGTAACTAGAAGAGATGAAAAACCTTGAAAAAAAAAAAAAGACTTTTTTTACCCCGTTGCCTCTGTCACCGAGGCTGCCGTCTGATTGCGTTCCTTTCTTCCCGTTTAGATTGTCGCCGTGAACATCACAGGGCTACTACATGACGACAGACTCTGGAGTGGAGCCACTTTTCATTACAATTAATGAAATGTGTGGCATCATGACTAGCCTTGCTTCCAGAGAGAGTGACGCTATCCCCAGACCACGTTGGGCATGATTAAAGCTAACTAGAAGCATGCCTGTGGCCAGCTGTGAGGAGGGATTTTTCTGGCTCAGAAAAGCGAGCTTGGGGAGTGAAGCATGATTGATCTGCATGTAGTTAAAGCAGTGTTTTACCTTATTTAGCAGCAGTCATTTTCCTCTTATTTCTGGGCAGAAATAACATAACCATGAAAAACAAAAACAAGTATTTTATGCTTATTTGAATGAAACCCCATTTAAAAATCTTACAAATGGTAAAACAGATTTATATCATTGGTGAGTTTCCTTTGGTGGAAGACCAAGACCTCTCAGATGTGCCCCCAAAATACTTTGTTGGAGGTTTTATTGCATATAAAGTCTGCCTTAATTTCTTTGATACAAACCAAATACTTTTACTTCTGTAACTCCTACTAACAGACTATGTTTTCCACAAATTTCCCTTTTTGAGGGGTTTCCATCAGTAAGATCACGACTGCTGTAATTTTTTGGAGCAAAAAATAAGATTTGGATTAAAACGGTGGTTGAGTACTTTCCTCTGAGACATGTTTAATTCAGCTCACTTTCCTGTAATTCAAGGGTGCTTAACATTTTTTACAGAAGGCCCTACTGACTAACATAAAGTAAGTGAAGGGTCAAAGATTGCACAGTTAAACATGACACTTGGAGTGCTGAGCTATCCATCAATTTGGCTGATGTGGCAGATTATTTTACAATTGGCAGTTTGCCAGCCTGGGGCCTTCTATTGTTTAAAAAAGAAAGTTGGAACAGGCTTACTTCCTGTTTCCTGTTAACAGTTTGAAGTGCAGACTGACGTGGCTAGTAAAGGATTCTGCAGTCCTGCAGAAACCCCAAGCACACCCATACTGTTTCTACTGGAACTCAGAGGATTAAGATGTAATTGTGAGCAGCTCAGTAAAAACAGAGGTTTAGACAGTTTGCAGGTCTGGAGCACTCACGTGTGTTTGTGTTAACACAGTGCCAAAATCTTCCCAGCAAATTCCCCTCAAGATCAGACGGTGCAATCATCAGAGAAACCAGAAAAAGTCCAAGAGCTCCACCTCAGACTCAGTTAGCTCACGACAGTACAACTGGAAAAAGACTAAACAGATTGGTTTGTTTATGAAGGTTCCAGAAACCCCCCCCCCCCCCCAAAACTCTTTAGTTTGACTTAGTTTGCCAAGTTACATCTAAACAAATCACAAGACTTCTGGAGCAGTGTCCTCTGGACAAACGAGACCAAAGTGGAGATGATTGGCCATAATGTACAAACACATGCATATCAGCACAAATGCCTCACACCAGCTGTCAGCACGGTGGTGGAGGAGTGATGATTTGGGCTTATTTTGCAGCCAGAGGACCCGGGCACCGCAACAGTTATTGGTTAATCATGAATTCCTCTGTATCAAAGGTGAGGACAATGATCTCGAGATGATCTCGAGCACAGCAGCAAATCTACAACAGAGTGTCTGAAAAAGAAAAGAATGAAGGGACTGCAATGGTCCACTCATAGTCCCAACCTCAGCTGACTGAAATACTGGGGCAGGGCCTCAGATTTTCAAAGGACAGCACAGAGTTGTATGAAAACTCTTTTTCTTTAAAGTATTTCTTTTGCTCTGATTTAGATAAATCAATATCAGTGGCATTAACACTGCAGCATGTTTCAGTCAGTTGCTGCTTTGTTCAGTAAGATGAAGCAATAATTGTTTGATATGTTGTTATTAGTAAGAATTGAAAAGTTCACAGCTGTGTAAATTAGGCAGATGTTAAATGTGTGTACTCTCACCAATATTACCGGCTCATTCACAAAGGGTTGCCACAGCACGCAGCGCCACATGTTTGATTTAGCAGATTTTTGCAATGCCTGATACTCTTCCTGATGCAACCCTCAATGTTGGATTTGTTTCTCCTCACGGGGATGAACTGGGAACCTTCTGCTTGTTAGGCAAATCCATAAACCACTACACTGTAGAGCCACTCCTCAAGGCGGTTTCTTAATATTAGGCTTAAGTTAGCTAACATTTACAGACTGGTGAAACTACTGATTAAAAATATATAAATATCACAGTTTTTACTCCTTTCAAAAGTAATACTGTAGGTACAGCAACTAAAAACCTCGAACAAGTTTGAATCTCAGTGACGTCGACCTCAAGGTCAGAGGTCAAGTTTTCTGAAAATCAAGTCGGTGTGAGAACTTAGCATAGGATATCCAAATTCATAGCACAGGTGCATCTTCTAGGAGGCTGGGAGGTGCCACCGGCAGCATCTTTATAATTCTGCCTCTGCAATTATTATAATAATAATTATCCAATTACTTTGAAAATTGGTGACTTTGACTAAGAGGGCTGTGTCTTCTAAACAGTAAATGAAAAGGTTTTGTAAAACAACTTGACTTAAGGCTGAAAGTTGGCACTTCAACCAAATTTTGGTTGTTTGATTTAAATCCACTAAGGTGGTGTACCGAGCAAAATCCTGATCGCAGACATACACAGGGAGATTTGTGAAATACAACAACGCCCTATCTTGACTTGTCAACATGTGTTGATTACCAGATATGTGAAAAATATTGAAAAGTCGAAGGAAAACTGGCTTTTTTTTACTTGTGCCTAATCAAAACTGTAAATACGAGAGTGACTAACAGCTTTATAGCTGTGAGTCAGTGACACCGATGTTATTGAACCCGATCTAAAAATTCTCAACTGCAGCGCTACCAAATTTGATGCCACAGAAATGAAGCACAACAAGCCTCCATCTATTTTAATCATAGCAGCATCAGGCAGACTCTCTATGAATGAAGGTCGTGTTTTAATGAGCGACGTGCTCTTTTTGCTCCTTTAATTGACTCGAATGAAGCAGTTAATGTTTTTTAAGTGAATGTTATCCTGAATGGAGATGGCTTTCAAGCTTGGTAACACATTATATTAACCATCAGTATTAACAGTGAATTATCAAAAATATAAATGAACTACATTTTAATCAACTATCAGGCCAAACAGTGAATTATTTTAAAAACAGATCAAAAATGCTAACAGGTACCAAAGCTTGTTTCTGTTCATCTGTGCCATAGACATTACATTCTTGCAGCAATGTTTTTAAAACTGTTAGAAATCCCATTATTGTGATTATCAAATGGTGTTTTTCATGTCCTGATAATTTAATGTGACTGTCTCTTGAATTTATTAATTTATTAAGGCTTAAAATTAGCAAAAAAATAACATTTAGAAGTGCCAAATTTCAACCCACCTCTATAATTTGAAAATGGCAGAAAATATTCATAGCATGAAGGAAAGCTTCGTTATATATGTATGAAAGTAATTGTCCAAAAGATCACGTGATTCTGAGGTGGAAAGCATTCACTGGTTTCTTTTCTTCCCATGGCGGATCCACCAGGTTTAAATAAACCATAATTATCCTCTGAGTGTCTTTCAACCCATCAATTTGGTTTCATGACTCACAGCATTACTACTGTTTTTCACTCTTCCTGCTTTTTTAAATCCTGTTTTCAGCTTTTTACTGAGAAAGTACTGATAAACCTCAGTACTGAACAGCAACTCCATTAAACAAGGAGAGGAACTGAGCAGTGAACAAAGCGGAGCGTAAATCAGCTTAGAAGGCCGAGCTTTTCCTCGGGAGCTGGTAGACAGAGAAATGGAGCCGAGGGTTAATGCTGGACTTGGAGTCACACGGTCGTGCAGACAATGAATTCCTCTCCCTTTGAGCAACATTTGTGCAACTCCTTCTTTGTGTATTTATGGATTTACCTTTCCATAACTCTCTCTTCTTGTTTCCAGTGCTGCTGTGCCCGCGGGTGTGGACGTCTCTGGAGAACGGCAGGGTGACGGCGAAGCCTCCCGGGCCCCCCGTGGAAGGAACCGTGCTTCATTACAGCTGCCACGCCGGCTTCATCCTGGAGGGCAGAAACATCAGCCATTGCACTAAGCTGGGCAAGTGGGACGCGCCTAAACCCACCTGCCTGTGTGAGTGTCTCAGAATATATCAGGTTTTCCATTATACTGTGCCTTCTAGCAGAATTAAGATAATTATGTCATATAGTGGGATGCCATTTTCTGTTACATGAGAGATTCAGCGGGCGAAGCAAGCCGACTGACAACAAAGACCATAATTAATGACACTGAAACTATGACTGGAGCCATGACTGGAGTTGCAAATGATGGTGATGAATCATAGTAACAACTGGAGGCTATAATTTACTCAGTGAGGAAAAATATTGAGCCTTTATTGATATTTTACACCTAAAACAGCAAATTGGTTAATAAATAGAAAATTAAAACAGCAGCTGCTTTGATGGCAAATTAATACATGGTTTCTGCAACAATAAAAGAACATTGATGTATTTTAAGACCTTGGGAGGTATAAAATTAGGTCTAAACAACTAATTATGTGAATAATATTCAGGCTTTAATAAAGAGTCATAACTGGGTCATTCCCTGGAAAACCAAACGAGTGCCAAACACGGAGCGAACCACAGCTAGAGGATGAGGCTGGTAACAAGATGTAGGCACAAAGGAGGTTTTTGATAGGCTGTCACCTGTCGCACACGTGGTCATATAGACCTGGGAAGTTTACACAACATTGACTTTTTAAAGTTTTCTCCAGTAAATTATCGGGAAACGAATCAAACATCCAGGACACCGATGCTTCTTTCTGTTCCAGGCATTAAATTCATGCAATTTATTAAAATATAATCCATGACATTAATGCTCATAGCTGGTTACAGAAATCAATCAGTCATGAAATATAAAATATTTACGGCCTTATTTAGGACTTTTTCATGAACTGGCAACCAATCTCTGGTTCCAGCTTCGCTAAAGAGCAGATTAAATGCTTTTTATACTAATTTGAAAATCTTTGCATTGAGACACTACAGGCAAAAACACAGCACTGATCCATTTCTGGATTCTGAGCTGATGCTTTCAGGCTAACAGAAACAAACTATACAGAATATTAGGCATGCACTTGAATATTTGTTTCTGTAGGATTTAAACTGGATGTTCAATCTCAGCTTGGGCATGTGACATTTTGTACTTTGAGTAGTGTTCATCATGCTTCAGTTTATCTCATTTTTGCTAATCAGCAACTTTGTTATCTAGAATGAGTAACTTTCCATCCCCCTTTAGTAAGTTTTTCTCCTTCTCAGAGGCACATAGTGAAGAATCTGCGTACAGCACTCCTCTGCAGCACAGCTCTTGCAGCCATTGCTCTCCCGCTGCTCTCCCTCTCTGTTCTCATGCACAGCCTCTATGTGGGAGCTGCTGCTGTGCAAAGTAAGAGACTGTCTGTAGCTTCTAATTTTCCCTGTCAGTGATCATTTTACATGTAAATACAGCTGAAATCACAGCACAGTCATTGTACATCACTTGTGTAAACTCTGATTTTGTCAGATTATGTCACAGTTATAAAATCTGACACGAGCTCTTCCACCGAGGTTCTTTGTTCAAGGTAATTACAGCCTTTTTAAAATGTCGAAATACTTAGAATGCTTCATCTTTACTTGTCTGCCAGGCATCCTTCTTGCTCACCGCAGTAATAATCATGCCTCAGTAAACCTCATGTTGCAAACTTGAGGTTTGCACCTCAACCAAACCAAAGTTTTTCTTCCTAATAAGCAACAAAACTGGGCATGCTCACTGAGACAGAGGCAGACCTCCCAGAGTTTGTAGAAACATCATGTGGTCTCTGGTGACTGTCTGATTTGTTATGGATTATGTCACAGTTATAAAATCTGTAAAATAATGAACTGAGACTCTTTTATCTTTAAAAGGTTCTTTTGTTCATACATAATACTCAGTAACAAATAATAATGTAAACATGAATACTATTTAATGCCTTTGTTTGCCTTAAATGTTCCCTTTATATATAATATATCTATTAGAATGCTTCATCTTTACTTGTCTGCCAGGCATCCTTCTTGCTCACCAGCTACGTAAT
The DNA here is from genome assembly GCF_013358895.1 of Oreochromis aureus. Taxonomy (NCBI): domain Eukaryota; kingdom Metazoa; phylum Chordata; class Actinopteri; order Cichliformes; family Cichlidae; genus Oreochromis; species Oreochromis aureus. The sequence continues at coordinate 35,611,042 of NC_052952.1, read as the reverse complement.
AATCATGCCTCAGTAAACCTCATGTTGCAAACTTGAGGTTTGCACCTCAACCAAACCAAAGTTTTTCTTCCTAATAAGCAACAAAACTGGGCATGCTCACTGAGACAGAGGCAGACCTCCCAGAGTTTGCACCCTGAGAAACATCATGTGGTCTCTGAGTGACTGTCGAACAGCTGTTATGGATTTAGGTGTTTCTTTTACTACAGTTTGTCTGTTAGACATTTCCCTGCAAATTAGTAGCATTCCAACAACGCCCTGTTTTCATCTCTTGCCCACCGATGCCTTCTTGTTCCAGTAGCCCACTTGTCGTCAACCCTGGTTCCTCATCAGCCGAGACTGCAAGACCAGACTGAGTGTGCACAGCCTGGATTGATTACAAGAAGGCCTATGACTCAATGCCCCACAGCTGGATACTGGAATGCCTAGAATTGTAAGAGCCTTCATCAGGAACTCAATGGTGGCGCATGCCCATAGCACAAGTCACATCAAGAGGGGATCTACCAAGGAGATGCTCTGTCCCCAGCTGTTCAGAACTGAACCCCTCAGTGAGATCATTAACAAGACTGGCTACGAAGGCAACATTGTCAGCAGACATAGGAGGACATCAAGTTACAAGTGACGAGACATGGGGATCACACTACCAGCATTGGAATGTCATTCGGGCTGGAATGGGAACCATGAAGAAGGTAGTCAGAACTGAGGGGATTGAACTAGGCAACATTGCTGACATAGAGGACAGTTACAAGTACCTGCATCCCATAGTCAGGCAAAGTCCTGAGCTGAGTCAGCTGAACGGTAAGAACAAGATCCGGGAGCGGTATCAACACCTCCCTGCCCGTGATCAGGTACCCTGCTGGGGTAATAGGCTGGCCAAGGGAGGAGATAGAAAGCCACTGACATAAAGACAAGAAAGCTCCTTACCATGCATGGAGGGTTTCACCCCAAGTCCAGCACCCTGAGGCTGTACGCTAAGCGGAAGGAAGGGGCCGGGGACTGGTGAGTGTCAGCACCACAGTCCAGGATGAGACAAGAAACATCCACGAATACATCACGAAGACGGCCCCAACTGACAGCGTGCTCAGTGAATACCTCAGGCAGCAGAAACCCAAGAAAGAGGAGGAAGGCGAGGAACCATCATGGAAGGACAGGCCCCTGCACGGTATGTACCACCGGCAGATAGAGGAGGTGGCTGATATCCAGAAATCCTACCAGTGGCTGGACAAAGCTGGACTGAAAGACAGCACAGAGGCACTAATCATGGCAGCACAAGAACAAGCTCTGAGTACAAGATCCATAGAGGCTGGAGTCTATCACACCAGGCAAGACCCCAGGTGCAGGCTGTGTAAAGATGCCCCAGAGACAATCCAGCACATAACAGCAGGGTGCAAGATGCTAGCAGGCAAGGCATACATGGAACGCCATAACCAAGTGGCCGGCATAGTGTACAGGAACATCTGTGCCGAGTATAACCTGGAAGTCCCGAGGTCAAAATGGGAGATGCCCCAAGGGTGATGGAGAATGACCGAGCTAAGATCCTGTGGGACTTCCAGATGCAGACGGACAAAATGGTGGTGGCTAACCAACCGGACATAGTGGTGGTAGACAAACAGAAGAAGACAGCTGTAGTGATCGATGTAGCGGTTCCGAATGACAGCAATATCAGGAAGAAGGAACACGAGAAGCTGGAGAAATACCAAGGGCTCAGAGAAGAGCTCGAGAGGATGTGGAGGGTGAAGGTAGCGGTGGTCCCGTGGTAATCGGAGCACTAGGTGCGGTGACTCCCAAGCTAGGCGAGTGGCTCCAGCAGATCCCGGGAACAACATCGGAGATCTCTGTCCAGAAGAGCGCAGTCCTGGGAACAGCTAAGATATTGCGCAGGGACCCTCAAGCTCCCAGGCCTCTGGTAGAGGACCCGAGCTTGAAGGATAAACCGCCCGCAGGGGCGTGCTGGGTGTTTTTTTTTTTTTTTATATATATATATATATATATATATGGGTGACTAAAAACACAACAGGGAATTTGCAGAGTGCCCTCTGGTGGACAAACTATGCAACACCAGCGGTCATGGAATGGATGAAGGGTGTTTCCCTCTGTTACAAAGTTTAAGTCCTTGAGCAGTTTAAAAGCTGATACTGTTAGACGGGTAGATATCTAAAAATATCCAATAATGCTGGCCTACCAATAAATCGCTTGGGCTCTTCTTTTCGTCATCATTTTGGGTGCTAAGTTCTGGCTGTGTGCTCTAACTCTGGTAGTTCAGCACAAAACATTCAAATTAAAGCCTGTAATGAAAAAAACCCCCATAAAAACAACACTTACATGTATTTGTGTTCTTGTAATGATTAAAAATATCACAGCGGCATTAGTAATATACAGCTGGGCTTATAAATGGCTCTGCTTGGTCACTTGAAGGTTAAATAGGATTTTCCAGATCCCAGAAAGTTGATGTGACAGTTTATTCATCATTCAGAGCCTCCCACCTCCCACCTGATCAAAGTACACAGGGGTGGGTGGAAATCTGGCACTTTTAGCTACTTTATTTTTTCCAGCATCTTTGATCCCTCATAACTCCATGATAACAGCAGATAGCTGCACAGTCCTTTTAGGGCTGAAAGCCACATTTAAACTGTCAAAACCCACAACCAAATCAAGTTTACAGCCACTCCAAAATGGGTTTGTTATCGTCAGCACGGCTTTTTCTCTAACCAATGATGGGCATCTTATCATGGGGTATATATCAGAGGCAAACTGCACCAGTTTAATGTCTGTGATGTAGAAGAACAGAAACAAGCACCTGTACCCCGGATGTTGATTTATTTTCTGGTCATTTACTGGAGAAAAGTTTAAAAAGCATTCTGGGTAAACTTTCAAGGGTCATCTAATCACATGGGATAGGTAGCTGCGCAAGACTGGTTGGAGCATCTGAAAGGTTTCTTTTTGATACCAGGCTCAACTTGTAGCAGCGATTCTTTGATTCCCTTTGAATCTTTTAGCTAGGATTCCTTCTGAATGATTCCTTCTGAATTATGGCTGGGAGATTCATTAAATATACTAAAGGTATTATACCAAGAATTCTGCTGATTTTCAGTGAGCCAGGTGGAAACTTTTTTTTTTAATATATAGATATATACTCTGGCCTGGGGGGTGGGGACAAGCATGCTGTACTGTATTATATTTTAATTTTCTCCCGAGTGTCTCTTCCACAGAATCGCTGTGGCTCAGTATTTTACCACTGCTCACTTGGGTTTCAGAGTCTGCCTCCCGAAAATAGGAGCATTAGGCTTTAAAGATGACAGATAATTGCAAACACCTGCTCTCCCATCAGTGGAGCACTGTTGCTAAGCAATAAATAATGCAGCCAATCACAGTGGAAATCCTCAAAGGGTCGTCTGTACCGTTGGCACGGGCAGGTAAAGCAAATGACGTCCTGTACATGAAACAACAGTCAGGAATAAACGGTGAAGAGCCTGAGTGGGTATTAGTGATGTCACTGACGCCCATCAGTGTTCTCAGTTACAGCAGATGGCGTGTCCGCTGTCGGAAAAGATTTGTTCAAATTAGTGCAAATAAATGAGGATTTTGGAAACAAACACACACACACACACACACACACACACACACACACACACACACACACACACACACACACACACACACACACACACACACACACACACACATACACACACACACATACATAGATGAAACAAACAAGTGAAGGAAACAAGATGCCAACTGGTTATCAGAGGAGTTGGCATGGCAACGGGTAAAGTTGCTATGGGAATGGTAGTATTAAAAGAGATGAAAGAGGAATTATCAGCACAGTTGGAAAGTAGGGCCCTTATTGTATAATCCCTAAAAGTCTAGATTTAGAAATGCTGACCTACATGTGTGAATGCTTCAAATAGACTCTGAAAGTGCATTAAGACAGTTGTTTGTGTTGGGCCTCTATTAAATGAGGTTTTATAGGTTTTCTGTTGGGTTTTATATGCTATGTGTTGTTCATACTATTACATAATAGGGACTTCCTGCCAGGCATTGCTGCTCAGCATAAACCCCTTCCAGACTGTTTCACAGGATAACTACGGCGTTGTATTGCTGCCCCCTAGTGGAGCAAAGTAACATTGAACACTTTCAGTTAAAACCTTTTTTTTCCCCACTCACTCTGTTGGAGTATTTATTGTAACAAAAAAAAATGAATATATTTGTAATCAATTCTTCTTTTGTCCTTTTTCTATTTCCCTGCCACAGATGACAGAAACTACACAGGTAAGAACTTCTTATCGTTTCCTAATTTTGTGGTTTTGAAATCTGTTAACCTCGGTCAGCTCAACGATGACCTGTTGAAGGTTACAGGGTTAGATTAAGGTCACCGAGTCTCAATCTTTTTCTGCTGTGACCTTCACAACCTTCCCAATTTTATCAATCATTAACACTAACAAAGGAAGATTAACTTTACTTACTAAAAGTTGGCATTAACCAAAAATAAACACAACTTATTTTCCATTAAAAATCATATTCATGCAGCCTCGTTTCACTTTTTCTGCACTCGTTGCTCCTGCCACACCTGCAGTGGCTCTGGGCAACAGTTTTGAGAGCCACCAGTTAAGGATCCCGTCCACCCCCTTCTATGGAATCTTTGCCAAATGGAAAAGCTGACAATAGAAGAACTCTTTGCCCAAAATGCATGTGTAACATTTTAGCTTCTAGTATCTGAAAATTTGCCAGGCAGCTAGTGACCTCGTGGTTGTTAAGAGAGTAAATGATAAGGACAAATATCAAATCTATTCAGCAGTGCTACAGACAACCGTCACCTCAAGGTGCTTTGTACTGTAAAGACACTGCAGTGTTTGAGAAAAAGCCCCAATGATCAGCCCACCCCCACCCTTGAGCAGTATTTAGAGACAGTGGTGAAGAAGAACTCCATTTTAACAGGAAGATATTTTAAGCAGAACCAGCCTCGATGATGGGCCATTGATCGATTTGTCAGGGGGTAAGGAGAGAGAAAAGAGACAAAACCCCAAACAGACAAGAGAAGGACTGTTCAGTGCACTGTGAGAAGTCTGAGCCAAGCAGCACAACTAAGAAAACCCTAACTGTAAGCTTCATCAGAAAAGGCGAGCTGGAGGCCTGATCTTAAAAGTGGAGATGATGTCTGTCTCCTGAATCCAGACTAACAGCTATGGGCTCTGCTTCCTATTCTACCTTTGGAAACTCTGTGAACCACAAATAAGCCAGACGCCTGAAGGTGAAGTCAGATAATAGTGTGAGGTTTTTATGATACGATGGAGCCTGATCATTCAGGACTGTGTAGAATTATTATTGAGATCATTTTGGATTTAACAGGGACCAAATGAAGCTAGTATGGGAGGAATCTCACTTTTAGAGTGTCACGGGCTGCCGTGGCAGACTGTGTGGAGAGAGTAGAGGACCCAAGTGCAGACAGAGGCAAGTAGACAAAACTGAACTTAACAAAAGGCGAGCCTTCATTTAGGGCTGAAAACTCAAGAAAATACAACAAGGCTAAACTGAGGGAAAACCTGAACATAAACTGGGAAACTATGACTCTCACTGAGACTTTATACTATGACTAGACAAGATAACAACTATGGCTTGACTGGGAAACTGTGACAAAGGGCAGGGAAGGTAACACAGACGACGAGACACTGAACACACAAAGACAGATCTCCACAAATGAGGAGATCCGGGGAAGTGGAGACATATGAGGAAACAGCTGACTAGAATAAACATAATGATGCCACAGTGGAAGCGTAAACTAAGCACATAGAACATGGAAACAAAACTTTCAAAATAAACAGGAAACATGATGAGACACAGACATGCCACGAACTTGACGACAAGAACCACAGAGACATAAAACATGACAGGTAGACCCACGAAGCAGGGAGACTTCGAACAGGGGAGAAGACACAAAAGGATCCACAAACAAAGAACTAGAACAGCAACCTGTGCATTGTAGAAATTAATTAGATAAACTAAACTGAAACTAGAAAACCAATGAATAACAAAATACAATAAAACTCAAACACTGGGTCACACGACCCAGTACCATGACATAGAGCACCCTGACATAACAGGTTATATCCTGGTCAAAAATAACACCCAATAGGTGATAGGTAATCACCATAGCAAACACGACACAGGTCAGCTGTGCAAACCCAGGCCATGAAGCTCCCGACACACAGCCTTTGTACTGATGTTAATGCCAGAGGAGGTTTGGAGCTCTGCAGTTACTGAGTCAGCAGAGAGCTGGCAACTTTTATGCACTATACACCTCAACACGCTGTGACCCTGCTGTGTAACCATCGTGGTCTTACACTGCTAAGGACCCTAAATGCTTCCATTTTGCTATAATACTACTTACAGCTGATCATGGAACAAGAAGAAGAGAAGAAATGTCATATGGTGATTTGTTCAAATGAACAAATCTGTGATCTGTTTAGAATAACCACATTCAAATGTTTGTAAATAGTGAAGCAGATGACGTAACATTACAGGGAAATCATTCAGTTATTAAAATGAGTATATATACTATTTTATAATTAGCTTTGTAATGAAGCCCATTAAGCATTTGAAAACTCAACATGGCCATGAAGAAGTTGAAGTCTGAAATTACTTGGATTTTTTTAAACAATGCTGTTCATTTCAGTCACATCTCCTGTATAGACCTCTGCACTTCCATTTGATCCCATTGATCCCAGGCTCCTGCAGCCATATGCTGAAGTGTCCTTGGGCAGGGCACTAAACCCCAAATACCCTCTGATGCATCCATCTGGGTGTGCATGAGTGTGTCTGTGGATGCAGCAGTTTAAAAAGTGCTTTGAGTACTAAAAAAATTAAAAACCTACACATCACACAGTCCATTTAGTACGGGATAAACTAGGAGAAGCCTGTACACAGTGGTCATTAACTAAGGTTGAACTGGTCTGTTTCTCAAGCTTGGCAGGTTAACTGGTGATTCTACACATCTGCTAGTGTGACAGCAAAGGTGACCGTAATCTGTCTCACTGTGTTAGACTGTGAAGAAAATTAATAAAAATAATACCTAAAAAAAAAGATGATAGGGCTGTGGGAGAGCTGAGAAAGGTAAAGGAGTCTAAATACATCAAATACATGAAATTCACAAAAACACATGAGTTATAATAAATCATCACCAGATAATTGTTAAATGTCTGAGCCGAGTTGTACGCATGCAGTAAAAGGGCAATCTACCGATCTGCACAGCAACATGCAACTGCAATTCTCATTGGAGCAACATGTAACACATATTGCAATAATTTGATTTTACTTGAAACAAAGAAACTGAAGATTTTTGATTTATATGAAAGCAAACATCTGAAATTGATCCCATGGGTGTATTTCTGGAGTAAAATGTTTGCTTCTTAGATCCAAATGATGGCCAAACTAACATTTTGAAAATTCAAGTGACTTATGAGATTTTTTTCAAACTTCTGGCTCCAAAGGGACAAACATGCCAATTTTGGTGCTCGTATCCACTTTTGAAAGATTGCTTCAGTAATCTGCTGCACTAAAAGGCAGGCTGAGGGCTGGGTGCTTGATTTTATAGACCTATGCAAATTAAGAGGTGTGTCCCAATATGTCTGTCTATACAGTGTAAGATGTTAATGAAACTGAAAAGGAGATCTGACCTCATTAAGAAGAAATCTTAAGGAAAGAAAAGACAAACACACAAGCAGATTCATTCTTCCATCCTCATATTCAGCCTACCCCAACATCTAACTATATCTAAACACTTTATCACCTTCCTTTGTGTTTGCAGTGCGTCCTTCAAGTGTGAAATAATGTCTGTTAGCCTGAACCTAAATATCCTCCATTGTCTTTAAAAATAAAATTCTTAATAGAATAATCTTTTCCTTTTTATCCTTCTGTAAGATGAGCACAAACAGAATAAATGTAAAGTTGTGCAGATGTTTAGCGACATAAAAGTGGACACGCAGTGAAACACGGAGCCTCTTTGGAACTTTGCCAAAAATCAGTTTACTTCAGATAAAATCAACTTTGACTTCCTTCACTGACTTTTTACATAAATATCTAATCCCCATAAATATGCAGTGTTTCAGTAGAAAGAGTAGCCCTCAAATCATTATGTATTTCATAAACAGACTTCCATCTTTGATCTCCCGTCAGTCCTCTTAAAAGTTTTACACCAGGCTGCGGTGCGTCTTTTTCACCACAAGAGGGCAGCAGTGATCTTTGAGAAACCCCCCACACTCGGGCGTGTCTCCATGTGGGGCAGCAGTGGCCTGAAGCACCAACAGGCGCTTGTTCTAACTGAAGGTTTAAATCCCCACACCAGCTGGAAGAGCTGACTTGAGGGCATGAACAGCTTTGAACAGCTTGTCCAACTCAATATGTTTTTTTTACTGCTGTGATAAACAAGATCATAGCTGAAGCTGTAAACATAAGTTGAGGAAGATAGTTTTCATATCTTATATCAGAAAATGCACACATTGCAGAGCTCACGGGCTCTGCTCCAGTTTCTAACGAGCCAATTACACGAAGAAAGGTTCTGAGTAAATCCTTCATTTATGACTTTGAGGACGGTTTCATTTGCTCATTAGTGAGGAAGTATTTTCTACTCATCTAAACGAACCCCCGTGTCTTTGCTTAATTGTAATTCCAAGTTTTAATGGAAATTATATTCTTATTAGTTTGTTGCTAATCACTTTTTCTATACCCTCTCTGAAGATTCACTTTTTGAAAATGGACAGGATATTACAGGGATACAATATTAGAGGGATATTCTGCTCACGCCGCCCCGCTGCTACACACAGTGTTACTTAAACACAGAGTTTAAACTGTGCAAGTTCACAGCAGGTCGTTCTCTGAAAATAAACTAATGTGCTTAGTCAGCCTTCCCTGGTAAAATAAAGGGTCGATGCATCTACAAGAAGAGCCACTTCATCTGATCCCTGGCAAGAATCATGAATACATTAGTAACTGTTGCAGAATGGTTCGCCCTCTTGCACAGTTATGTCACCACATTAGGAACTGGCCACGCTTTCAGACAGGTTGTTCTACCTTTTTTCTCTGGTGTTCTCCCAAAGACCTGTCAGATGGACTCCTCCATCAACAGCTCCTCTCCATAAACTGTCACTGGTTCATTTCTGTGAGCATATTTTAAAGGTACAATGCTGTGCAACAGTTTTTGTTTCTTCTAGGTGCTTGTGAGCAGCATCCAAGCATAGAAAGGTTCCTAACTCGAAGGATAAACCGGTGGTGTGAACATAAAAGAAAATTTAGCAAAGAACACACTTTAAATTGTATCTTTAGGCACTTTGTTACCAGCAGCCTACGACAAAAACACATCATTTGTTCCCATTTTTGTTGAATCTATGAAAAATACCAACAGTAACACAGTTTGACAGGCATAAAATTGTATCTTTGCACCAACAAGGTGATTCCAGAAGAACTATTAGCTGAAGACTTGGCATGTCACAGTATGGCGTGTAGTGTGTTGTTAAAAAATTGAGGGAAACTGGACAAGTGGAGGACTAAAGCAGAACTGTCAGGTCCAAAGAAAAACAAAACATCGACAGTGAATGAACAATATCTGAAAGTCATGTCTTTAAGAAACAGGAAAAATCCATCAAAGATCTGACACAGGACCTGACAGATGCATCTGGACCTTCAGGTGGTCCACGTACTGTTCACTGAAGCCTCATCACAAACTGTCTCAGGCGCTCAAGAAGCCCTAAGGATGAGAAACTGGGAGAAAAGACTGAACATCAGTGGCAACTGGTCTGCTGGAGTTTGATGAATCCCAGTTTGAAATTTTTGGTTCAAGTCGTGATCAGTGTGGAAGGAGGATGTCAGGAGAGAGGCGCAGCAGCGAGTGTCCGCAGCCATCTGTAAAACATGGGGGAGGTTCTGTCATGGCTCGGGGCTGCATTTCAGCGATGAAAGCAGCGAAGTGGCCGCAGAAACATCCAAAGAAGAGCTTTGAGTGTCCTTCAAGAAGCCTGGAGAACTTTTCCAGAAGACTACATAAAGAAATGACAAGAAAGCTGCCTCACAGAGCTCAGGCTGTGGAGAAGAAAGAAAGAAAACTTTTTTTTTAAATGCCTTGTGTTTGGCTTTTTCATTCATGTTAGCACACTTAGATTTAGGATTCAATAAATCGCTGCACACAGTTCCTATTCTGCCAGAAATGAAGGGTGGCTCAATGCTTTTGTACAGCAGTTTTTTAATGCTAATCTGAGAAAAGTCGGTGCTTCCTGAGGAAATGTGTTGGTTAAGTATAAAATTCAAAAGAAAAAGATCATCCAAAAATATTTCACCACATCCACAGAAAAATATTGGTGGTGAGAATTAAAATTTAGAAAGGGTAATTTTAAAAGTACCTTATATAATTAACTGTTTAACAGTTATGATTATCAAACTAGTTATCTATAACTACAGGTTTACTAATTCAGCCATTCGTTTACGTTTCTGGTGGACACTTTTTCATTATGCTACTTTTGCTACACGTGTTTCCATTACTGCTAACTAACATTTACATTTTTCTTTCTATTTTAACTTTCAATCACTCTTTTTAATAAATAAATTACAACTGTTAACTCTTAGTTTATGTATTAGGCTGTTTTCATCCTAAACAATTTCATTTCTTCGTCCATAACTTTAGCAAACAAGTTATTTAGCTAAACTTTAATTTGTACGTTTAGCTAAAGAACACCATTAGTGCTTCTAAAGGAATTAAAAGCTAAAGTAGCCTAAGTAGGTAGTTATGTCAGTTTGTTGGTCTGTAGCATTCAAGTGTGTGTTAACACAATGCCACAGTCTTCCCAGGAATGGAGAGAGCGAGCTGCATGTCAGACGCTACATGCCTCAGTTAGCATGTTAGAATCTTATAGCTCATAACACTACAATTCGAAAAAAGGTTTCCCATTAAAACCAATGGGAGAGCTCCCTCAACCCAGTTAAAATGCTGTGGTTTGCTGTACATAAAGGAACACCACCATGATGTGAGAGACTGATACAGTCATACAGAAAACTTAAAGTGCATTTATGTTTTTGTAATAACAGTTTGTTATGCTTAGGTAATTAATCATCTATTTTAAGCAAAGCCAAACTAAAGCTGTTTATTGATTCCTTTAGTTTACAATTTAAAATTTGACCGTCATTTAACAATTTCAGACCTTTATACTTTACACTTTTAGTCATACTTTTAGTTTTAACACTTAAAAGAAGCAGCAATACCTTTACTAACTCATTTAATAATTTTAGCCAGCTAGCTAATATGTTTATTCATGAACGACTGTATTTGTTCATTCAGGCTTTTTGCTAACAATGTTATGCACACTGTTATGAAACACTTTTCTCTAATACCTTCAACTTTGGTGAGCTTCTTAACAATTTTCTGCACAAACCTGTTCAGGTCCACTTAATTCTTCAATTAAATTCTAAAATATGTTTTTATTTTTTATATATTTGTTAAGACAATCTGTCTGTGTAATCCCCGGGGTACTTATACCTCTAATTGGGAATCACTGCCATAGATTCTTTCACAGAGTCTGTGACAGAGACCCATAAGGCTGCACGTACACATCCTCTTCATAGGATATTCAACACTGAACTCGTAGCTTTATGCAGGCAATCATAGGTGGAAGAATAAGTTGCCGGTGAAAAACTTTGAAAATGTCACAGACTTAACAAACACATAATTAACTAAGCAACAGAGAAGACCGTTTCCTCAAATAGAAATTTCCATCCACTGTCTCAACGCTGACCTCCTTCTAGCTCTGCTCTCTGTCTCCACTCCATGTGCCATCACCGCCCACTTACTGCCTCCTCAGCGGGAGAAAGGTTAATACCCTGCTCCTGTCTGAGTCTGCTCAACCTTGTGTGTGTGTTTCTGTGTGTAGATGCAATGGGACTGCATCTAGTTTCTGTTACGGTTTCTCTGACAACAGTTTAACAACCATATGCGCCCCTACAAGAAAAGCAGCAAAAACAGGGGCATAATAATCCATGGAGTTTTTTTTAATATCATCAGATTTTAAAAGTGCTAAGAGGCTAGAGACATAATGATGGCTGGCTTATTTCTATTTATCTTTTGAAAACCAACAATACGCTTCAGCCCCCTGATCATTCCTGACTTTTTGACGCTGTTTTTTTAGCTCTTGGCTTTAAGCTAATTTGCTCCGACTGAAGACATAAATCTTTACAAACGGGAAAAGAAAAATTACCCTCTCCCTTCGAGCCTCGCATTTGTCTTTAATCATCAACAAGATTACCTGTTGAAGATTTGTCATTTTGTACAGACAAAAAAAAAAATCACCCATCACCTTTTTTCTTTTGGATGTGTGTGTCTTTTGATTTTTGATGATTATTTTATTTAAACTTGTAATTATTGCTGCGCAAAAACAAGCAAAAGGTGTAATTGCTGGAGACAACGTTCAGTGTATAAAAGAGTGCTTTTGTAGCAGGATGGTGCAAATGGGACTGACTCAACATGAGCTGCAGTTTATTGTAATTAAAGCAAACAAAGTGGGCTGAAGGATGGTTTCTATGAGCTCCACAAACTTGGTAACACGATCAGTTCACTGTGGGATTCGGTGCTTTGTGATACCTACGTGAACTTTTTCACAGCATGTGATCCTGAATCTGGGACAGCCTTTAAAAATATTGTTAGATTGTTTTAAGATTTCAAAGTGTTCTGCATGTATATATTTATATATTTGATCGACTTAAAGGAGGCGCCTTCAATTAATTCAACCTGCAGCCATTGTTCACCTGTTAGAAATACGTCTCTGTCTCAAGTTTCGAAGAGAACATTGCTGAATAAGCAGCATGGGGAGGATGGCATGAGAGCAAAGTAACAGAGAAGTTGGACTGTTATTCTGAGCAAACAGAGGTATTCTCTGAGCCAAACCAGGGGCCAGTGCATGAAACTCTAAAGCCTTCAGCGGATCAATTCATCAAGCCTTGTTCACTGAGAGACAGCAAAGTAGGTTTATCACCGATATAGAATTTACTAAATAAAGAACACAAGAGCTGAATCAGCCAAAGTCAAAAGAAAGCTGTCTAGCTGTGGTCTCAGAGGACAAGGAGCGTCTCGAAACCATTTCCCAGGAGGAGAAACGAGGACAGAAAGTCCAGTTTACAGATGAACCCTGGTAAAGATCAGTGGCAGTAACCTGAGGCTGAATGTAAGGAGAGAACGAATGATGCCAGAAAGAGAAAAGTTTGTAGCTGGACACCTGCAGTGAACTGACTCCACCCTGTCTGAGGAGAAGCAGCTCTCCCCTCTGCAGAGACGTGCTCCACCCTCTGGTTTGCATTTTTGTGGGGAAGGATTCATACTGCAGCAGGATAATTGGCACAATCACACCTCAAAACTTTAAAGACCAAAGAGCGACGACTGTTGCAGACTTTCCCCTACATTCGTATTACGTCAACCCCGCTGAAAGTTTACGAGGACACTTAAAAGTCAAAAATTCCCAACCAGAGGGATAATAAGAGAGAGACACAGACATGACACTCGAAGAATTATGAATAGAAATGAGTGAATTCTGAGGCTGTAAAGATGGTGTTAATCTCACCCTGCCTTCAAAGAGCCAATCAACAGTGGAGCTGTGAAACATATGATTTGATCATGTTGTTGCACTGACGCATGCACACAGAGGTTTCAGATACGTGTTGGCAGCCACTGCTGTCTGTTCATTATTGTAGTTAAGAGAAGTTCAGTGTGCTGCCTATTATTTTGCTTACTTTAGCCATGATGTAAATGAGCGTGGCATTTGTTCAGGGCCTTGATTGTTGATTGTGATTGCACTCTGCATCGACTCATTAGTGAAGCTGTAATGTCACAACTTTGCACAGTAGAAACAAAAACTGTCTTTTCATGCACGTCGGAAAACTTTTTAAGACTTTTTATCGGAACGAACGTGATGACACATATTTGCAACCTGATACTTATTGATTCACACAGGAATAAACATAACTGCCCCAAAACTTGCTCACTTAGTTTGTCATAATATGAGATGAATATTTGCAGCCGCCTTCTTTTTCCGTCTGCTTCCGTTAGAGGTAACACCAAATCAGATAGAAGTTCCCGTGTGATCCTTTCACAGTCAGCTCTTTTTCTTTTGGTAGAATAAATTTAGTCATGAAAAAAATGTACCTTCACACCTCATTAATGTTTTCTGAGTTACAGGTCAGTTTTTGTACAGAAGACAGCCACAGGAAATCTTCAGGGATGAAAAACATCCTTTTAAATGATACGTTTAAAGAAACAAATTGCAAAAAGAGGAAAAGTTGTTTAATCAACGTGATATGAGTATGAATGTCGCTGCTCCATTACACAGCCATAAGCTACTTTCATGAGTTTTATAATAGGATTATTATATATTATGAAATGATCTGGATACAGTTGGAATCATTGCTGGAAGATGAAGTGTCATACATATGCCAGAAGATGTTTTGATCAGCCACTTATACTTTTACCCAAATGGCACTTTTCAAACTTTCAATAATCAGAAAACAGATCAACATCTGCAACATTAAATTGGAGCATTTTTGTTATTAAAACTATAATACATCCCCTATAGCTCTCCCTCTATATATATTGATTCTCAAAGTTGCTTATTGAAAAAATCACGCTGAACAAAATTCAGGTTGTGGGTGTAAAATAGATTTGGTTGCTTGGAGCTGAAATGGATTTTTCCACCTTGAAAATGTCATGTGGGCTTGAGGAAAAAATGCCAATGATCAAACGCAAGACTTCATCCCATCTTTCTTCACTTTGAGGAAAAATATTTATGGCCTTTTTGTAAAATTTTGCTTGACTTCATTAAATATACTTACTGTTTAAAACAAATCATGTGATGGTGAGGGGTGATTACCAAATCATGCTGGGATAACGTGAGTTATCAGGCTTCAACAAGCTTAGACTGAACATTAAGCTCAGATTCTCATTTGTATTGAAATATTTTCTAGTAAATTCAAAACTAATGCAAAAAAGGAGCGTTTTCACTCCCAGCCTGAGATTTGTGGATGTCACTGCAGCTGCTGCGAGTTTCAGGGTTGCCCCAAAAAGTTGAGGCGCACATTTAAAAAAAATAATTTACCTCAAGTGTCACGCTGCTCACCTCATGCAAATGTGAGTTTGAGACCTGCGCATGGCAGTAATGGATTTCCAAAGCACAAGAGTAGCAATATTTTGGCAGAGGAAACCTTCTGACAGTGAAGCAGAAGATATTCTAGATGTTTTTTTACTGGTATAAAAAAAATACACAGAAGTTATGTCCCAGTGGAATAGTTTTATAGTTAAGCAGTGGATTTATTATTCTTAACAGAATCCACTCCGCCCCGATACTCAGGCAAGATAGATTTCTCTAATAAGTGAGATGCTGCAGAGTGGAGAGAGCTGCTGCAGGACAAATTATGTAATGATGACACTGTATCTAAGTTAGTCCTTTTTACTGCCTGATGAACTACATTTTTCTAGCATACTGGCCAACATTCATGCTTCCATAAATCACGCTCTTTCAAATAATCCTGGCCGGCACTTCCACCACAAAAGGAAAAAGTTACACGCTGACAAACCGGATACGTAGCGAATATCTGAAACGTAGATCTTGGGAGTCCTATTTTCCCCGATATCTATTTTTCAGCACATCGATTTGGATTTCTGCCAGAGTAACACGTGCTCCGCAGGTGGAGGCGAATGTAATCTGTCTATTGTTAAAAAGGAAACAGTATTTTTCCACTAACACGTCTACCAGGAGGAAAACAGGCCATTATTCTGAAGGATACCCATTGTGCAAACTGCAGACACACACATTTACAGTACAAGGCGCCTCATTAAAAGCAGCTCAGCAACATGTTACAGCACTCATTTCTCCAATGCAGCTTTTTCAGGCTGTGCCTCAGCTAATGTCTTCTCCCAATGTGGCATTTGCCACCATGGGGGTTGTTAACAGTGCAGCGTCCGATGCTGTCGCATCTTGCCTGTGTTGGCTGCAGGCTTATGGAGGGAAACAGCATATAAAGTTCACAGCTGAATAATTGATGGTGTGTTGGATGGGTCACGGGTGGCAGCGAGGAAGAGGAGGTGGAAGTGGAAGGCAAATGCCAGTAGATGATCACTGCACTCATGTCAGCCTGTGAGGGCTTGTTAGCAGCTGGATCTGAATAGCTCTCTGCTACATGGAGATATCCAGATAATGAGATTTGGGTAATGAACCAGGGTTATATAATAGTCATATTCCATCGCCCAACTACAGAGAGATTTTAATTTGGCCTGGAGAAATAATGGTCTTCTTCTCAATCATTGCAATGAGTAATTTTCAAAAGCTAACGCTAACATTACATTGCAATTAGAGCACTTACACAAGAAAGGCAAAAACAAGACCATAAAATGGAATAAGTAATCCAATAATGCTTGAAAATGGCTAAAAGTGTCGTCACCGCCGCGACGATTTTCCGAGATTTTAGTTTAGATAATAAGCTGTTAACTTTTAGCTCTATCATTCCTCAAATGATTCAAAGACATCGAATGATCTCCCAAAGCATCAAACATTCATCTGAAAGAGAGACGCAAATAAAAGCCAGCTGAGGCCCGATTCTACGTGTGTGTTTATCATCCAAAAGGTGCGAGTGTGCGTGTCTCTGTGTGTCAGAGATACCGACAGACTGTGCTGAATGTGAACAGAGGGTTCAAACAGCAGGTGTGCAGAGCGTCCAGCCTCCCTCTCATCAACACCAGCTACATCGCCGTCACCACGCTTCTCAGATCGAGATGAAGGCAAATAAGATCAGGCGTGATTGATGCTGCTCGCCACGTTTAGTGCTGATTTCCTAAAGCGGCTTTGGTAGCATTTTTAGACTTGATTGTGGAAGCGAAGGCAGAGCTGGCAGAGGTGGTTACAGATCAGAGTTACACGTTACTTGTGTGCTCGTCTGGCAAGCGTGGAGTGATCGATTTGCAGGTCAAACAGCATCGAGGCATAGGTTTTCTTAGGGTGAAATTATAACATTTTTCAGCTTATTCAACAGCTTTTGAAAGACTGTAATTCAGAGGAAAGGCCTGAAGAATGTCCTGCTTATACCTCGCATAATGATTTTTTCAGTCTCTCTATATATAATCTGCTGCTTATTTTCTTCCTTAATCTTCTGGTCTGTAAAATGTCAGAAGAGGTGAGCAGCTTTCCTAAAGCCATGACATGTCTGGATTTGTCAGACAATCATCCTGAACCCAAAAAATATGCTTATTAAAGACAACGAAAAGAAGCAAACCTTCACCTGAAACAGGCGTTTTACCTGTTTTGGTATTTTATATTGAAGTGCAGCTACAAAAATGAAAGAATATGATCTTCATGAAGAGGTTTGTTGCATTAAACTGAATTATCCCCAATCTGTGATTTAAAAATCAGATATTCTGATATATCAGTCCATTTTTTTCTTTCCGATACATAAATCACAAAGAATTCCCAACATTTGTTATGTGTAGTTTTGCATTTACTCGCATAGCCGCTGCCGGGCGCTGCTCAGATGGGTTGTTGCCTTTGTCCTGCCACAAGGATGCTGCAGAGTTCCCTCTGTCAATACTCAAAAGGTGTTTCTCTCATCTCTTCTTTACTCTTTCAGTTTTTGTTTATTGGCTGTTATAAATACTGATACTCATAGATTGGCACATAGCTAATATTGGCCAATAACATCAGCCTGCTGATAAATTGTTTGAGCTCTACTTTTTGGTAATGGAGATTTACTTGCAGTCCTGCCAACAGCATGCATCTCAATGTCGGTTAAATTACATTTTACTGTTAAAAAAAATAACACTGGTCCTACTGTCCATTGTTGCCTCAAATTCTGACCTCAAAACGGCGCCTCCAGCATTGCCCTCCATCACGGCTCCTTCTCAGTGCAGAACCATCCAATCACCTTCTCTGAACCTCTCAAATACAGCGACAACCAAAACTGTCAGAATCAGATCGAGTTCAGATCAAAACTCCAAGTTTCTTCCGGTCTCTTGTGTCTTTCTTTGTTCCAGCACTTCCCTTCTTCCTCTTGATTTCTTTGGGCCAGTTTCACAGTCAAGGCTGATGTTCAGAAACACCCGCTGCTTGAACTCGGGGAAAAGCTCATGTTTCACTCTAATCTAAGCTGCTGTTAGCTGTTGATTTCTGAGGCTGGTAACTCTAATGAAGTTCTGCTGTGCAGCAGAGGGAACTCTGTGGCTTCGTTTCCTGTGGTTATCCTCATGAGAGCTAGTTTCATCACAGTGTTTGATGATTTTTGTGACTGAACTTGAAAAAACCTTCAGTCCTTAATGTTTTCCAAATAATTGACCTTCATTTCTTAAAATAGGCTAATGATGGACTGCTGTATCTCATTAAGGGACCAGGACTGTTTTCCCCATGCAAACACTACATCAGCACAATATTCAATCATCCAGAAGGAAAAAGTTCCACCTGTTAACCTTTGAAAATGTTCAGCTGTGAAGTGGTACACGTTCTAAATGACAAACTCATGATGCTGGTTAAGATACTGACAAATAGGTGGAAAGTGGTCATTGAGACAAATGGTGGCTGCTTATCTTGGTGCTGCCTCTGAGACACTGTTGTTAATCACATAAAGCCAGACGCCCCCCCCCCCCGACCCTGTTAAGGATAAGTGGAAGAGCATGGATAGATGTGTGGACATAAACCCAAACATGTTGTTTAACTGAAGAAATGCTTAAAGTTTTGCCCCACAGAGCAGCGCAGCTATTCTCAAACTTAAGACTACCATGACCCATTTTGAAATCTGAAAATCTTCCACCCAAGCCTTTAATCACAACTCTGATCATGACAAATCTAAGATGAAGCATTTTTTCTGTTGTCTTTCCATTTTGATCTCCCTTGAAAATCCTTGAAATTGTCCTGGAATTACCACTGATGAGGACATTCTAAAGTCTAAACTCTGCAAACCATCTCATCTCTCTGGCAAAGACACCATATTCCCACACGTCGTCACAGGCTGGACGACTGTACAGTCACACATATAAACACACTGAAATAATGTGCTTGTTCAGGCTGAATCTCTGAAACAGCTCCACCTCTGCTGCCTGATGCTGTAACTACAGCTCCACTCAGTTCTTTAACTCCATTATGAGATACAAAATAACATATAATTTTAAAACCTACAGTTTTGTTTCATTAATCCTGTTTTAAATGTAACTGTTTAGTTGGCAGATTTAAACCATTATTACTATCTTGGTATTGCTGTAAATGATTTCTAATGGCACACCTACATTTCATTCAACATCTACAGCTGTGGCTCAGACTTTGGAAATGACCAGTGTCACGAAAAGAACAATAGAGAGAGAGAGAGAGTGTAGCCTCTAATGAGATTTAACAAACTTGCGATGTGTTGTGTAGATGTCCTTGTCGTCCCTTTGCACCCAACCACAAATCAGTCAGTTAACCCTGCAGTCACGTTGCATTTGGTTAGGATTTAGAAAGCTGCTGACATTGTGGCAACAGCTCCATGGTCAGAATATCCAGAGACTTTATAGAACAACAGTATATATTAGTAGTCTAACTGTGACGTCATACCAAAGTCAGACTCGTGTTGCCATATTATCCTATAAGATGTAATGCTTTTAGAATGTATAAATAATATATTTCCAGTGCTTTGTATCCTGCTGCAGTGAGGCTTTGGTCTTACGTTGTTGTTAGTGTTGTGCACTCTGAAGAGTCCGAGTATGAGATCCATGCTGGATGTTATTGTGACGTTGCCCAACCAAACTTTGATTGTAGGGACTGCACTGTTTACCAATATATAATTTATTGTAAACATTCTTTTTAAAATATATTTTAAAAAATCGTTTTTGAAGTAAAAACTGAAAATGATCCAGCTTGTGACTAGAAGTTTTCTTCTTTTGTTAATCTTGTGTGAGGGTAAACTGGAGAACTTTGGACTGATAAGATGGTGTCACCTTGGCATTCTCAGAACTGTACTGGGAATCTTCTATTGACATTTTTATAGACTAATAAAAAAAATCAATTAATTGGGAAAAAAAAAATAACAGGCAGATTATTCAATAAGACGTTGCTCAGTGCATCATTAAATCTAGACGTGGAGACACTGGAACGTTAATTATGTGTAACCTTGACATTTATGACTCTACAAGAACTCAGCTCAGTTGAGAAAAGCGGCTGAAATATAATTGAATGCCACTGTGAGTGGGATCAAACTGTGCGGATATGTGACCACGTTCAGCGGAGGCACTCACTGAAAACTAACCCAACAAGTTTGTTGTTTTTATTGTGTGAAAAACTGAAGCGACTCACACTGACACGAGTTAGCTCGTTATATTGATCATATATTGCCTGCCCGGGCCTCCTGTACCTGTTAAATACCAAAGCTTGTTTTTGGCCATTTGTGCCGATGCGTTGATCAGATATTGATTATGGGCGCACATATGCAAGAAATGCAAAGCCAAAGAATGCGCAGATGCGCGTGTGTGCAGTGGAAGCAGTGCTTAAGTTAAAGTCACCGTGCAAATGTCAAAATCTTTGAGGAGGTTTAGCCTCTCTCTCTCTCTCTCTCTCTCACTCGTTCTCCGAGCTCGTGCAGGCTCGCTCTCTCTCCCCTCCTCGCTCTCTCCCTCACACTCAGCCAGCCGGTGCTGCAGTGGCTCAGTCGCAGAGCGCTAGCGCGGCTGCTTTTCCGCGGTAACTCGTTTCATCCGTCGGGACACGACTGCGTCCACGGATCGTAGATGCAGCCCTCCGTTTGCGCCGCTTCGTCTCCAAACACGCACCCGTTCGACCCGGTTGACGTCTTCTGCGCGGACTCCGGCGTCTCATTCGTGCGTCCCGATTGCGTAAAAGTCGTAAGTAGCTAAGGGACGCGCTGTCCAATAATCTTGATCGATCGCAGGCCGGAAGCACGCGTTAGTTTAGTTTGGAAAATTGTGTCGATGTGCGCGGAGATGGAAAGTTGACCGCGTTCTCACATGATCGCCGCGAGCTCTGCAAAGTAAACGACTCTGTCCCGAAAATATCCAGCATGCAATGCATAATTAATCAAGCATTATGCACAAACACACGCCGATTAATTATTTACTCGATCTGCTAAACACTTGCAGTTTAAAGTAAATAGGTGTCCAAGTCCAAACACACTCCAGGGCAGCCGGACACGTGTTGAGTTCAGTGTACGTTTAGCTGTGGGATTGTTCAGAACAGCCCGACCTTACAGCTGCAGCACCGGGGTCAAGCTGCTCCGGTTCAGCTCACCTTGAACCATGCTGGTAATGTGCACGAGTCCTCCGCGGGCAAACCGCCCAGCCCGCGGCCACGCGGCGCTCCTCCGGGCATCTCTCATAGTCCTTCTCCTCCTCTGGCCACGGCCGTCTGCAGGCAAGAAGAAGCTGTACATCGGAGCGCTGTTCCCCATGAGCGGAGGCTGGCCGGGCGGTCAGGCGTGCATGCCCTCCGCTCAAATGGCCCTGGACCTGGTGAACAACAGGAGCGACATCCTGCCCGACTACGAGTTGGAGCTCATCCACTACGACAGCATGGTGAGTGCATGTGGAGGAGAGTCAGAGGAGGTGCGCACTTAAAGTGATGTGTGTGTGGTGTCAGCCCCTGAGGGATGTCATGATCTGCCTCTCAGATTATCACGAGGGCTCTTGTCATTTTCTCAGTTCTTGTAAGTGTTTTGTTCAATTCTTTTCTGATTAAAAACAGAGAAAGAAATCCTGGCTTTTATTTTTTTTTTCAATTTTCTCAAGAGTCATTGCAGATTTATGAAATTATACTGGCTGTCTTTTTTATTTTTATTTTTAGGATTGCAGGTTTTCTCCCAAGTTAAAGATAATTAGGAACTGCTTTAATGATAGCCCACCTCATCAGGGGAGGTTTTCTTTGTGTATTGTAGATTTTGGGGTCATATTTTTTGAACATCAGCCTCTTTGTGATGGAAGCGTCTTTACTGATGTTTGCCAAATACAAAAACATCAGGCACTAGGTGAAAATGTCACTTTTTCTAAGGAAGTGCTTTGGTTCTTTCATGTTTTTATCTATGGGTCACCCCGCTGATAGCTAACCCCCCAGAGTCTTTGCGCTCCGTGCCACATTCATTTTGCTAAATGAGCAAACACACCTCCTGCTTGTTGCTCATCAATCATTCATCATGGTGGTATTTTGAAATGTCAGCATTATCGACCAATATAAATCCAATAAGCACCCCTCCAGCTTGTTCAGATACTGCCCTTTTTAACCACCCACGCCACCCAAATCGACCTTAATCACAATCCGGGTTATTTATGTGAGTGAATAATCCTCGTCTTTGGGTTCTCACTGCTGCATATCCTGAAGTTTTTCACTGAAAGGAAGTGTTTTTCTCAACAGTGGGATGAGTGCAGACATAGATTTGTTTAAAAAAAGCAATCCTCTGTCTCTTCTCTTGAGGGTTGTTATCAATCATGCTGCAGGACAGATGCCTGGAGAGTTGGCTGGGGCACCAAACAGTTAACTGCACAGGGACTGGTTAGAAATTTGCTACGAGCTTTATTCTGATTGGTGTACGAGGCTCTGCATTGGAATCCTGTTAAACAGAATAGCAGGGAAAGAGAGCAAGTGTGTGTGTGTGTGTCTGTGTGTGTGTGTGTGCATGTGAGAGAGAAAGAGAGCGAGAGTTGGCATGGCAACACAGTTACTCTTGAAGCACACCACAGAAACAAACAAGGCTTCAGCTCTGTGGAAATATGTGTGCAAAATCATACGCTGGATGTATGCAGAGCTGATGGCACAGAGCATTTTGTTAGACATACACCTCGTTCTTTGCACTCGAAACAGATTAAATACGTGCGTGTGTCCTCCGATTACAAGTGTAGTGAAGCAGGCATCTGCAGACGGAGCAGCCATAAACATAAAAATAAAGCAATGAAGAGATTTCAGAGGGATTGGAAAACATCTCTCTTCGTGCTTCAGGAGTTGCTGGTGCCTCCGGCTCGCGAAATAGATGCAGATCCTTTTTGAAGGGAAAAGCTCAAAGAGGCTAGTGTAACATTGTCTGAATGATACTGGTTAATTCCTTGATTTTAAGTCCTGGCGGGAGGGGGGTAGAGGGAGGAGGAATTTATTGCTCCTACTCTGGGTACAGTGTGGTCAGAATGAGGTTTTTACTTTTTGATTGCAAACGTTTTTCACCTGGCTGGAATAGTAATGAGGATGACAGTCTGAAAACCAATTATAAAGAAGGAGATTAATTATGATATTTGCATGCAGTTATGAGAACCCATTCCACATTCTTGTTTGGTCTGAGAAGAGATCGCCACATTTGAAGCACAACTTGGTGTTTAACAGCGAGATTAAGACGAGGGTTTAAATGGCTCTTTGTTTGCATCTCGAGATGAAGGCTGCGGAGTGTAATTATGCATCAAAGACTCTTAACTGGAATTTATTATGATGAGAAACTTTTATTGCATCTCTAAATGATTAAATAAAAGAAATGCATCAAGGGAGGCCTATTATGCATATCTTCAGGTCCATATTTTTATTTGTGTATTCTACCAGGGTAGCTTTGCAATTAAGAAACAAACATTATTAACAATGTGATCCTCGTTCACCTTAGTGCAGCCCCATTTTTGCTCCTCTTTCCTTCCTGCTACCTCCCCTTTTCCTTCTGATTGGCTGTTCCTGCTAAACTAAAGGTGGGTGTTCACTGTCAAAGCTGTCTGACGTTGTCATATTTTGGATATCCGCTTTCTTTGACATCATAACAAACCAAGAGTAGAAAAGACAATGCAAGTCTGAATCGCAGACCGTATAGGAAAGATGGCTGTAGCTCCTGGTTCTCAGTTATTGGTTACCAAAGTTCTTTGTGAAGCCTCAATCTGAGTGTTTTGAGGTCGCTGTCAGAGTTTAAACGCGACAAGTGAGCCACAGATCAGATTGAGAGAAAGAAACGGAGAGACACTGCAGTTTAATAGGCTAGCAACTTGTCACAGCGTGCGACTGAAATTTACGACGACGAGAGCCGTTTCCCTACAGACCTATAAAACCAGACTAATAGGTAAACAGAGGAAAAGAGCTTCACTGGCTTCTTTCAGACCTGGACGCTACATCCATGTTTGAGATGCAGCTCAGCAAACATAGCTCAAACCCCGATGTCACCTCCCTGGTCATCTTATCTGAACTGTAAGACAGACCGGTGATGATATTGTTTCGAGCTAAACTACATGTTTACAGAACTGCATTTGGGCTTTAAAATGTGGTTACTTAGTGGTTGTAAACAGACATTCACCTGACAGCTTCTCCACATAGAAAAAGTAGTATTACTACTGTTGGTATTGGCCTGTTTTTACAATATAAGATGAAATTTGAAGGAATTTACAGTCTTTATGATTTATAGTGTGCTAAACTTAGCACGTCACAAACACTGTAGGTCTGCTCCTGATGCTTGTGTTATGCACCCTGTGACAGGAGTCCGGTTATCTCAGTAGAATGAGAAATGACCTTTGCTGCAAGAAAGAAAAGTATATTCCACAAAGTCTAACAAAGACCTCCAGGCCATGTTCAATGTTTAGCTCATAAGAAAGCTGTGGTCTGACTTTTGTTTTCAAAGTGTTTTTTAACCATGACTAGACGTTGACAAAAGACCACCAGCCTACGGTTATTCAACATCGCAGCGTTTGCTGGGAGACTAATATACTCAAGAACTCCCACTGTCTAGACTTCTGGCCTCATAGTGGGCAATTGTCAGGTAGTCCAGCAGGAGTCGGGCTGTATGGAGATATGGAACAAAAATGTAAATTTCACGGGGTAAACTTTTTTCTTCTCATTTATAATAGTGCAACAATATATATATATATATATATAATTCCATATTTATATATTTGCTTTACAGTTAAATACTTTTCCTGGATACTAAGAACGTCACAGCACCAGGTCCACTTAATAGCATCCACCATTTTGATTCAGGCATGAAGCAAAGGACTTCTGGCAGCAGTCACCTTCAGCCGCCAGCACAACCAGCTGCTCCTTATACACACATGGAAATTTCTGTTGTGGTGCTTCTTATGTGTAGCTGTTATTTAGAATCACGTGGCGCTGACCGAGGACGTTCTGTTGTAAAACCTTTACGGATTAACGAGTGTTTATAAGCAGAATGACAACATTTTACTGGTAAATCTGCAACTGTGTGGATTTACTTCAGTTCAGACGCTTTCCCGATGCTAGAGCTGCAGAAACTAAATTCAAATGTGGACATTTTTGTCCAGGAGCAGGTGTAAATGATTATTTTAGCTGTTTGGCTCTATGTACTCCCGTTCATTGAGGGCTATTCTGCAGCCAGAGTCTGTACAATGGGATTAATAGGAAGTGAAATGGCTCTTGTAGATCGGTTCTGGCTGAGCTTTGGGCTCACAGGGATTACTTGCACATTCACTGACCTCATTATTTAAAACTTTGTCCATCTTTAATGTGAGCATTGAGTGGTGTAACAGTACACCCGTATGTGGCAGAAAATCAGAAAAAGCAGTAGTTCCACCTCTGACATTTGACTTGGCAAACAGGTGACAATTTGGGCTGGGAGTATGGAGCGATGTCCAACTTGTTCAACATCATAAAATATTTATGAAGCTCAACACTTAATCCCAGCTTGTCTTTTAAATGGATGCACATACCCCATGGTAGCAGAACGGCTTGTTTCTCTGGCTATTCTGGCGACAGCATCAGACTATTTACAGCCTTCTGAGATGTGCGCACACATGCACACACAGGATCGCGCGCAGACACGCGCTCTCCACACAGGCTGTTGCCATGGATATATCAAAGCCGAGACTGCAAACTTTGATCAATTATTAACAGTGATGAGTGAGACGGTGGAGATGCAGAGAAATGGCGGTGAAACAAGGTGCTTCCCTCACTTCCGTTTTTGATTTTAATTGGCAGCCGTGACACAATTTTCCATCCGCTGTGGCATAACTCGTATCCTTCAGTGGTCCTCGTGCATGTCCGTTGGCACACGAGCCTGAAGTGTGGTGCCAGACGCAATTATGAGGAACTAAGGAGATGTAGCTCTGCATGCTTTGAGATTCAATATTCAGGCGGTCCCCCAAGCCTGATCATATCCCCTATTCACACTCTTTTTATATTATTCAATCTGGAGTGTAATTAGATGGCATATTATGACGACCAAGTGTATTTTCTCATTCTTCCCAGCTCAGGGAAACTTCAGTTTCTTTCAAAGCTTCTCGCCAGCTGGGTATGACTGATTGGAGAGACTACATGGGCATGTTAACATGACACCGATATTGGCTGCAGGAATTTCAGCACCAAGGACAGCAGCTGAAGTGCCCATCTTTTGTGGGGTATGTGAGTGTGTGTGTAGTTTTATGTACACACACAGTAGCATTAATCTGGGTGTGTGACAGAGAATGTGAATGTGACCATGAATGGCATCGGGGGCCTTCATTGCTGCTGCTCTCATGAGCCAAGGAGGAACAGAAATGAAAGTAGAAATGGTGATGACCCCAGGGGGCTGTAGCAGACAGACCTCCAAGAATAGCAGAGATTCCTCAGCCTTTATTGCAAACCTGCCAACACCCCTGTTTGCCTCTGTTTTTTTTATAAGGAGGCCATGTGCTTGCTGATTATGTTACCAAAGGCTTTGTGTGTAAAGAGAATGACTGAAACATTCAACAACTGGAAAAGATTTTTTTCTTGCAAGTACATCCAACCTCTGCCACTTACCTTTAAAGCCTGTTAATATTTCATGTGGAAACAGCACAAAATAAACAGAGACTGTATATTGAAGATATATGTTGCCACTGTGCAAAGCTTAGTAATCAGGAAATGGTTGCAAACTTGGTTAGTATGTACAGAGACACTACTGGTACATGACACAAAGACAAGTATCTGACAGTTAAGGCTGAATAACGTGCAAAAAAGAGAAAAAAAAAAGAAAAGAAAGCACAAAGCTAGTTGCTACAGCTACCTGTGTCGCCACGCACCTGTCGGTCAAAAGCCGCCATGCCTTAAGTAAACATTTAAACAACAAAATCCCCCCCTCCCCCATTAATCTCATGAAGGGAGAAATTAGCCATAGTGTCCAACGCTTTTCTATATTTCTCTTGTAAAGTTTGACACCAGGTGGCCTTTGGAGGAACTACAGTTCCTCTAACAAATTGATTTTGTTGTATTAGAATCAGAAAACCAGTGGAGTTGCCTCCACCGGTTGAATTTTGATGGTTTAGGTGTTAATTGTTGATTTACAAGTGACCACTTATCTGCAATGCTGTTGCGGCAGTTTCTCTTGTAGATCTATCTATCTCCCCTCACTCGTGATTAAAAACATCTCCAAGATTGGTCAACATGCTCAATTGGTGGCTTCAGCCATCTTTTATATACAGTGTGTGGTTTTAAAACAAAAAGCTTCTATATGATGGGTTTGGCACTGGTTTACCATGAATTGACGTTTGAACTTTTCCATATCTTTTTCATCTCTGCACAGTGTTCCCATTATATTATCAAAGGTTTCATTTCTTGCTTTCATAGAAAAATGGCATGATTGAAAAGTGCAGCTATGTATGTATGTTGTGTTCAAAAATACACCCTTTCATTATACACCTTTTACTGCCTGCTAACCATTTCCTGTTATGTTATTCAAAGTGAAAAGAACATGGAATAAGTAACTGTTCAAAGCAAAATAACTGAATTACTTTCTTAGAAAACTTCAATCTAAGCTGGGTTTTCTTGTGTGTGCCTCCATCTGCTTTTATTATAATGATTAAGGGTTTTAATAGCAAAATTAACTCGAGCAGCCTGTTCAGGGATCTTACAAACGCTCTGTAACGAATTCATAGAATTAAAGGGCTTCTGTTTAATATGGGTTGCTCAAGGGATTTTAAAGTGTTTTTTTAATTTGTTTTCCATTATTTTTAATTGTCTTGCACAACATCAGTATTACTGTTTTTTTTTTATTTCAAATCAAACATGCTAAATTGTGTATATATATAAAAAATAATCGCAGGTTTCCCATTGTTATTACCATTGTCATTAACGCCACAGTCACACTAATAGAAACAATGGCTGGAGACTGCGGCATGATCCAAATTATTGCAACTACGTACAATAAACTTGCAATTTTGTTGCCTTGACAAAGGGCGACCATGTCTGTAAGCACTCGTAGTCAGCTGCTGTCTTCAGAGCGACTGTGGTGCGTCAAGACGGCGATTTGGTTAATTATTTGCCTGTTTTATTTTCTCTTTTTAAATCTTTTTATGACTTTTAATCTTATGTGCAGCACTTTGTGATTCTGTCTAGAAAGGTGCTATATAAATAAAAATTTATTTATTTATTTATTTATAAAATGGCATTCAGATGGAGTCAGTCTGCTACCAGGCTGATCAGGATGTGATAGAGACTGGGGTCAAGCTGGCAATTACGAGCAGCCTGTTTGTAATAATACAGAGATTAAATGATAAATAGGTTGTGATCTGTTGGCATCACATTAAACAGAAGTTCACATTAACTACTTATATTATAATTACTTAACAGCCAGAACCTCAAAGGTCTAAAACAGAAATTCCTCCATAAAGCGGTTTAGCTACGAAAGGACACAGCTGCTTAGCAAAACACATTTTCTATTACCAGAATACAAACTGCTGGTAACCAGTATTGCAAAGAAATGTGTCACAGATGAGTTGCACTCATCAGTGCAGACTGACTCCGACTGATTGCAACGTGTTGGCAATCTGTCTGCATTTCTAAATGATATAAATAGACAGCACGTATTTCCAAAGTTTTGCAGATCTGTCTGACTGTGATTGCAGTCACTGTGAAACGTGGCTCGAACACTGGGCAACAATTTTGCTGTTGCCAGATGAGAAAAAATTTCAATGCAATAACTGGTGAGTTACCGTTTTGTTTCTCTTTTTGTTTTTTGTTTTC
Organism: Oreochromis aureus; assembly: GCF_013358895.1. Taxonomy (NCBI): domain Eukaryota; kingdom Metazoa; phylum Chordata; class Actinopteri; order Cichliformes; family Cichlidae; genus Oreochromis; species Oreochromis aureus. The sequence continues at coordinate 35,582,111 of NC_052952.1, read as the reverse complement.
TAGTTGTGAGGAGGTTGCATTCCTGTTTTTCCTCTAGTGTAACCAAATCATTATATCCTGGCTAGCTAGCCTAGTGTGTTTTGTGAACATTTCTAACCTCCCAAGCCTGACAGCATGCCACACTTACGGATGCACTGATCTGATATTTGGATCTGCTGTCAGTGACACCAGGCTGATCCATTTAGTTCACTTACACGTTGTTCTGTATTTTTTTTACTCAACCACAAACTGTGTTTAAGTGAGCTGACATGACTGGAACGCAAAGCTTTCCCTCACTCACTCGCTCTCACTCTCACTGTGTAACACTTGGGAAGTTCTTATGTCTCATCAGTATATTAATATTATTTCACTTGCTCTATGCAAAGAGGTGCACACACAGTGAGACTGAGAGCAGAGGAAGGAGAAACTGGCGTGCGAGTAAAACTCGCAGTAAAGACTAGTCATTAGGTCATTAATGTTTTTTTGTAAATGCTTATTTTCATGTGTCTTGGGTCTGTTGTTGTTGTTTTTTTGGTTTTAAGTCTTTGATTTTTTTTTTCCAATTTATTTTATAAAGTTATTAAAAGTATTCCTAAGAATACTAGTAGCCTAAGTGAAGCTATATGCAGTCTACTTCCTGTAGCCACAGTGAAGCTACTCATGCACTGTGTAAGTTTGGGAGCATCTGATCTGAGAGAGGCCTCTCTTTATCATTCTTTGATGTCATACTGGTTCTGATGATCCATGACCTTTATTCATGCAAAGCCATGTTTAAAAAAATACAGATTCTTCTCCTCGGCTCTAACCTAAAGGAAATATGTTTTTGTTCCCCAGCGACTGGGTTTTTGCGCTGGTTTGTCATGAATTGAAACAGCTTGAGTCTTTTCTCGTCTTGCTGCCCAGTGTTTCAATTTTGCTTCTGTTCAAGCAAAGATTTAATTTCCTGCGCGCACAGAAACAGTGAATGATTGAAAGCTTCAACTATATGTCAGATGCCATTTTGCAATTGTGTTCCAGACTAGACCCTTTCATTTTATACCAGCGCGGCCTGTTAGCCACATCATATTAAGATGAAGGTGGAAGGTGCGCGGAATATATAACGGCTGCTGGGTAAAACTGAATTTGTTTTTTGATAAACACCAGTGTCAGGTTTAATGATAGCGGTGTTTCACAGAAAATGAAAGCCTATTTTATTGTAAATTTACTCGTTATCTGTAATAATTAGGCTTTCTACCTGAGAAGTAGTTTTTGACTAATGTGTGCTGAATGTTTGTTCATTTTCTTTACAAACATTCAGCTGCAATCATTAGAAGTATTCTAAAGTAAAGCTCTGCATGCAAGCCTGTTAGTGTAACTACATATATATAGAGAGTTAGCAAAACCCTGACTAAGCAAGTTGTCTCAGTGTGAATTCCTAAAGAACATCCACGAGGTCAGAAACTGCACTTTTAAATGAAATTGTAATGTCTTCATTTATTAGGCAGCAACTTATTTGCGAAATTGATGGAAACAAGCCGTTATTAAACGTGTAATGTGCTGTGGTAATGACAGATTGATGAAATAACTCAAAGATAATTAGCGTGGGCGGTGAATTACTGCTCAGAATGAAGTTAAAACACTGTAACACAAGAAAACTAACAAGCTTCTCCTCAGCATGCAGCCAGCCCACAGCCACAGTGACAGAGAACACAAACAACCTTCGGGAAAGACACTGTTTAACAAGCTGAAGGCGTCAATCTGCATCTTCTTCATATGAAGATAAGGCAACAGTTATTTTTATGAGGAGCTGAGAACCATGTGGTTTGTATCCAGCTGATTTCACCCAGTGAGCTGAAGTGATCTGTGAAATGAGCAGGTATGGTGATTGATTGGAAAGAAAACCTGCAGCCTGTCTGCGTTGCATTGCACAGGGTTGGCTGTTTCTATTCAGTTCAGTTTTAGTTATGCACTCAAAGTGAGGACAGTGCCTCACATGACCGAGAGAAACCCAACGATTCCCTTTGAGCAAGCGCTTACCCTAAATAACACAAATGTTGTGAAGCTGTTTACCACGTCAATATTAATTGTGTTAATCCAGCAACTAATGATAGACTGAGGGAGCAATTTTACACTCATTCATTCGCCTGAAAACTTTAATCACTGAAATAATTCAGCTTTGGTCAATATTATCATGACAAGTAACAGAATTTCTGCAAAGATAAATTGCAAAATCCAGCGTAATTCAGAGGTCTTACAAATCCACTCACACAGGATCCACAGTGGGAGTTTGCACTGCTTTCTACTCCCAGCTCGTCCATGTTTTGGAATTGTGTTTTTTGTGGAGGGCTAAAAGTGTCAAATTCAAATAAACACATCAGTTTGTTTGTCAATAATTAAAAATATCAATTTGATTTAAAACATAAGCAGTTGTTTCACTATTTCATTAATTATTCTGTGCTTCTGTCAACACCATCCATCAGAGTCAAGGGGCGGGGCCTAATCAAAGACTGACCTAATCAAAAACATTGATTTGTTCTGGGCTCGAGTCTGGCAGTGGGTATTTCTCAGAGTTTGTATTGCACACTTGTTAGTTCCTGTTGGACCAGTACACTCAGGAGTCCAGACATCCGAGGACAGGAGGATGCAGCGTACTCAATGACATCAGCTCAGCTTCACTATTTACTTTACTGCTTTTTATGATTAATGTTTATGATGAAAGTAGCACATAATAGACCTAATTACCTGTGTTATTTACAAACACACACGTTTTTAAAAGCCCTCTGGCAAGATGCTCAGCTATAAAAGGGCCATTAATGTGAAATTATTTTAAAAGGTCATAAACACTGGACTTATTTGGATGAGGTAAAGAAGTGTACACCAGCAGATTAAATTAAATATTACTGATTATTCAAGCGACAGTTCAGCAGTCGCTATGCATCTATACATAACTCTCACTGCTCATCAAAGAAAAAACACACAGATCTAATAATTCAAGTAGACTTCTATAACTTATAACAGCCAGCTGGTGTTTAGAATACAGTTGGATAAATATTAAAAATGAATAATTTGATAATTTTTGGAACAGGCCTGACATTACTCTTCAGGAACATCATCAATATGCAAGTCCAGATGTTTCTGCTCTTGGTGAAAACGCTCTCAGTTTCCTCTCTGTATTAAAATATTTTTAATGTTAGTTTTATTGGAAAATAAGGTGTCATAAACAAGTTTAACACATCTGAACATCATGAAACAAAGACAAGCAAATGATTCTGTTGAAAATATAATACAACACTCCAGTGGTGCATCATGGTTCACTAAAACTATCCAGTTATAAAGCTTATCTTTAATCGGAAAATGGACAAACCATCACCGGTTAGATATCACCTCTGTGATTTATATCCCGTGTTTACCCCCGAGTGAGAGGTGAGGGGTTTTAAAAACAGTGTTCTGGGAGCAGGCTATTCTCAGCCAGCATCATGAGCTCCGATTGCCCGATCAGCTGATCGCTGAGACGAGCTGGCTGTTAGCCTAATGGGACCTGACATGTCACAAAATGTTGGAGCACTTTTGCAAATGGGCTCTATCTCAGCAAATCAACGAGATATGTGAAATTTATACCGTTATGTTCTCACCTAAAAACTCCTAAAAGTGTATTTATTGACACAGAAACAGTAGGATTTCAACATTTTACTTGCAGTTTGGTGCTTTGCTTCCCCCACTGCTGCTTGTGATGTAGTTTGAAATACCTTCTTGGATACCTGGCTGCCACAAGTCCACACCACCCCCAACCATGAGTCTGTTATCTGGAATCAATCTGTCTTGACTTGCTCTGCGGGGTAACCAATCAGAGGTTAAGGTGTGTTGATAAGCCGCAGTGATGGTTTAAAATATTTTATGACACAATAAATAATGCAGTGTTTCCCAACCTTTTGGAGCCACGGCACATATTTCACTTCAAAAAATCACACGGCACACCACCAAACAAAAATGTCACACAAAGCATATTGATAATTTCTCCCCGCACACCAGGCATAGTGGAATTGGTTTGGATTTGTCCCAGTTATATACCTTTTTTGTCTTTCTTCTGACCACTACTCATGCTGGGCCTTCCTCTGGGTCGGAATTTTCTCCAGGTCAGATTAACTACTTTTCAAATATTTATCTATTACTATTACACACTGCGTTGTCTCACTTGCAGCATGACCATGTAATTTCTTCTTCATCTTCTTCTGGCAGTTGGCAACCCATTTAATTAGAGCAGGTAGTTGTACTGCCCTCTAGTGGAAGAGAATGTAATTGCTCTGCCCGTTGCTTGCGCTGGTTGCTTAGAATACCAATCAGGTGAAACCAGATAATCTCCATGGCGCACTCGATCATTTCTCACAGCACACCTGTGCCACGGCACAGTGGTTGGTAAACACCGAAATAATAAATTAAATCTTGAAAACGTTAAATATGTTTTTAAATCAAATCAAATTTGGCTCCAAAAATCAGTCTCCTCATAGACTCCTCATGGTTAAGTGTCAGACTTTGCAACAGAAAAAAAGTAGCTAATTTTCAGTATTTATAGCTATTTTAATTGTATTATTTTCTAACATGTCCATTATGTTTTTGTAGGGGTGTAGCTGCTGTGATTGACAGGTGGTTGCCTTCTTGGTTTTGTCTCAACTAATTCGAGTCCCTAAACTGGACCTCTGAATTTCTGTCATGGTGTTGGAGCGTTTTTAATCCAAGTAACTGACAAATATTATGACCTCATTTGCAGTTATTTGTACTAACAACTCATCCAAGAAATGAATTCTTCAGTTTGGTGAGCAAAACTCTTGTATTCTGTTCTGTCTGTCCCATGGAGCCCATGGAGTCTCTATACTAACCAAAAGTCTGAGCACTCTGCCTTCAAATATGGTGACTTCTGGCTCCAGAAAGTAGGATAATGGTAGTCTAAGGAGCTTGGAAAGAAAAGGTCATACTACGATGACCTGCATGACTGAGAACCTTCACAGATAGATAATGGTATCATAAAGCTAAAACCAAGGCATCGAAGTGGGAGTTGATAGATCTAATGGTGATTCCATGGTGACTATGTTTATATAGTGCCTTCAATCCTACAGGACACACGCAGAAACGTGCTGAGCTCCTAGCCGAGGAGTCGTGACAGAGGCAGTGATCTCGGCTGTCTAGAGTGGGCAGTGACCGTCATGATGGCATTTCAAAAAATGTTTTTAAATGTCTTTGTGTGGTCTTTGCGATTGAAGTTCCCCCTTTGATTAGGATCAATCCAGGAAATCATATAGCAACATTTACATGAGAAGTCTGGCTGTCAGAGCTGCTTAATGGGGCTCCGATTGAATTATCTAATTGCATGTAAACTTAACCACTGTAATTCCACCCAATCTAAAGTTAATGGAAAACACATCAATCAACAAGAAGCCCAGCCATTTCACATTCCTGAGTCTCGACTGGTGATTACCACTTCAGAAAAATCACAGGGCTGCCTCAACGAGACAATTCAGCCATCGAGACAAACACCCCAATTAGGATCTTTATTGGTTGTTGCCATCACCATCTGCAATTCGATTGCTTGTGACACTCATCTGGAGTGTATTTTTTTTAGCCATGCATGTGTGTGTTTGTATTTGAAAGCCATATCTCTTCTTCCATGCCGAATCATTAGATGTGTCAGGCCCGTTTAACTGTGACTCTGATGAGCAGTGTGGTGCAGACGTCTGTAATGTGGCTGACAGAGTGGTGATGGATCATTCAGCCACACTTTCGCCACCTAGACACGCTGTAAATGACTTTATTGGAGGCTTGTAATGGCTCGTGATGGCTGCCGTTGTGATCGTTGTGCTCGCTTTTCTTTGTTTCTGCCTGTTTTTTTTAATGTCCTGATCTGTCAGCGGCGCGTCGTGTGTTGATGAGACACGGCGATGCAGGCTGTATGGATGCTGTGAAACTCTGCAGATAATGCATTTTTCTTTCTTACTGCAGCTCATCTTTTCTCTTCAAATTTGCATCCGCTTGTTTACTGCTCTGTGCTACTTTTGTGCTATTTTCTTTGCTTTGTCGTGACCCTTTCTTGTGCTGCTCTTTCCATTTCCCTGACTTGTCCTTTTCTTTCTCCTACTTGTCTTTTCAACGCACATTTGCATTGGCCTTTTTGTGACTCCACTGCTTCGATGTCATTTCCCTTTACTTTATCTGCTCTCTTCTCTTCTCTTACTCTATTTACAGACGCCTCCATCTCCCACTCTCCACTGCTTATTTGTTTCTTTTTTTCCCTCTCGCTCCTCTTTTTTTCCATCTGTCTCCTTCAGTCTTATCGCCTCAGTTTTTTTCTGCATCACCTTCTGTCTCGACTTAATTAATTTCGGTGTCGATCCATTTAAAGCTCACTCTGTCGTTTTTGTCCTTCCAGTGCGACCCAGGAGAAGCTACAAAGTTGCTGTATGACCTTCTGTACACCGAGCCCATCAAGATTGTCCTGATGCCCGGCTGCAGTGGCGTCTCCACGTTAGTGGCTGAAGCAGCTCGCATGTGGAACCTCATAGTGGTGAGTGTCTTCCAGTTTTCATACCGAGCACCTTCACGCTCTTCCTGTTTTACTCCAGATGTTTTAATTTTTCAGACAAACATGAGGCTTAACCTGAAAATTTACTGAAAATCTCTTCACATAATAACAGCCAAAGCAGAATTTACCCATATTTACTTGTGTGGTCTGCACATAAAGTCCAAATATGTGTCCATTAATATTTATATCCCTTTACTCCATAAGTATTTACTCCATGAGTCTGAATATTATTAAAATATATAATATTTGATATATTGTTAAAATCTTGTTAACAAGCGGCCACACAGGCCTAGCACCAGGATAATAAGGCAATGAGCGGCTGGTTGATTGTAGACAGTCACAAGGTGAAATTAGTGGTAAACAGGTATATGCTGCTGTGCTGTGGTCGCTGGCAGATTGCCACGGTTGCCCACAGTTTGCGAGGAACATCCTGACTTGTCTGCAAAACCTTGCCAAGTATTCACTGAGCAGCAGTGAAACTTTGAAGTGGATGCAAACCTGAAATTGAAACCGTTCACCTTTAAAGTAAAGTTGCATTTTTGTTTGCAAGTGTTTATTGCAGAGGTCTCTGTTTCCAACTTGCATGAAACTTTTTCATGTTTCACAACTGCTCAGCAATTAGTTAGGGAGAGCTTGTAGACGAATCGGCTTGTTCTACCAATGATGGGCGACCTTAGCAACCTGCTAGCATCCTAGGCAGGTTTTCAATGTAGCACGCTTTTTTTTTTTCAACTGATTTCACCTAGCAACAATAGGCAACTACCAACAACCATAACTGTCAGGGTTAAAATAAAGAGAGTATTTGGTTGTCACTCTCCTCATTTGACTTTATAGAGAGTTGCCAGGTGGTTGCAGAGCGGGCTCTAAACCTGAGTGGCTGAGGCCTGACATCCGTCTCTAACTGTCTGCCGACTTCTGTTAGTGAAACAAAACTTTTTCTTTATTTCCTGGATATTATTCTGTGTTTTTGTTAGTTCGCTGCCTACAAAATTTTCTCCACCATTTTCCCCTCAGGAGAGCTGGTGTAGTCCAACTAGTGCTTCCATTTTGGAAGCTTGTTATGTGTTTCACAGTCATGAAACTGAGTTGTTATTGGACTTTTAAAACAGCAGTCGTTTATGAATGTAGCCAATCATTTTCCCTTTCCAGTGGCAGTAAGCGTGGGTAGTTTTGTTGGATTTCAGCCAAGCTATTCCCTAGTTTTACGCAGCAGGCGCCTACACTATAATTAGTAGCGGTAGAAACACAAAACTGTTTTGAATAATAGTAAAAAGTTTTATAGTAATTAAAGTGCTTCACCATGTTTTTCAGTGTCAGCAAAGTGGGTGAAAATAGTATAAGTAGTTAAACTAAGGCCATTTGGAGCAATATGTAAGGAGTGAGAACACCAGCGTCGTAGAACCTAAAGGTCTGAATTTTTGACATAAAGCATGTTCTAATGCGAGATCCCAGATTATAAGACTTTTTTGAGTCATGTTCTAGTTTGGTGTTGTAGCCACAAGCACACGATGTTATAACTTTCAAACTTTACAGAGATTAAAAATTTTCCTCGGTTACTTGGTGATTGTTGTCTGTAAATCTGAGGCTGTGTTCTATATATGCTGCTCACAAAAGTTTCAGGGTTTTCAGCTTACAGTATGAAGTGCCGCAGGGCTAACTGAATCAAAAACATTAAAGAAACACAGTATAACATCAAATCAGTTAAACTTGTGAGATATTGATCTGGTCAGTTAAGCAGCAGAGGGCATTGTTAATCGGTTTCAACTGCATTGGTTTTAATGAAATTAACAACAGGTGCACTACAGGGGCAACAATAAGACAACCGCCAAAACAGAGTCAGTGTTACTGTGATGCCTGGACCCTGCAGAAACTGCATGGGTAGTCCAACTCCTCCAGGATGACACCTCAATGTGTGTCATTGCCACAAGGTTTGTTGTGTCTCCCAGCACAGTTACAAAAGCATGAAGGAGATTTCAAGAGAAAGGCAGTTACTCGAGGAGAGCTTTGCAGGGCTATAGAAGGTCCTTAACCCATCAGCAAGACTGGTATCTGCTCCTTTATGTAAGAAGGAACAGAATGAGCACTGCCAGAGCTACAAATCGACCTCCAGCAGAACACACTGGTGTGAATGTCTGTGACAAAACAAATTTCCCACATGTGGGACTAATAAAGGTTATCTTATCTGACCAATCAGAAACAGACTTCACGAGGGTGGCCTGAGGGCTGGACGTCCTCTGTCTTCAGCATTGATTGAAATCCCACAATTGGCAGGTCCATCATTGGTGTTTTTCACAGGTTAGAGTAAGTACAGCCTGAGCACATGTGACAGACATGAAAGGATCTGGATAACTGTGGAGAACGCTATGCTGCCTGTAACATTGTTCAGCATGGCCTGTTAGGTGGTGGGTCAGTGGTAGCCAAGGGTGGCATATCCATGTAAGATGTAGAATGTGCAATGGGTCCTGGGTAGGTTGATCATTTTCATTTTCATGCTTCGGAAACAGATGGCAATGTTTCGCTCCTCACGCGTTACCCAGTCCAGTATACATATCCATGATTTTGATTTTCTTTTTAATATCTGATGTGTTTTAATGGTTTTTTTTAAACCAATCCAGTGTCCTCTGAGAGTCGTCTCTCTAATATGGATTGCTGCTTTATTCTAAATCTGAGGCTTGTTTATGATTAGAACTCTGTGGCGATACTTCCTGTGAGCCTTTACCTTTGTTCTCTGCAATAACACGTTGGTGCATAAAACATTTCTGAACTGGTCATTTAAGTTTCCTGAATATCTTTCCTGCTAGAGTGAACGTTGATCTTAAAGGATTTTATTATCACTTTGCAAAAAGGAACTCTGAAGAGCTGATTTGGCATACTTTTAATCATGTACCTTTTTCTGAAAGGTTTGTAGATGGTTAACTAAAGCAACTGCTGTAAACAGTGACTGTGTCCACTGCCAGCCTGCAGAATTTTGGAAAAAGGTTTTAGCAACAGCAAGGTGTGAAGGTGTAAAGAAGCTGCTCAGCATCGAAGAACTTCATCTGTCAAATATGCTGTTGGATGTTTTGACCTTCACACCTATGCCTTACATTTCCCTGATCACATAACTACAGCAAAACAATGATCCCACACATTTAGCTAAAATGGTAAAATCTAGAAAATTCTTAAAAAGCCAAATCAGTTGTGCTATTCTGTAAGCCAACACTAAATTTAGCACTGTGAAGCCCAGTTTCAAAGTTTCAGCATTTCTTTTTTGGAGCTATGAATGATTATATTTAGACTCACCCTTGATAGGACTGTTCTAAAGGATTGCATTGGATCATACCAGGCTGTAAACATGACCAGACAGGGGCTGCTAAGTAATCAGCTCACACCAAGCAGGAACATCTAGGGCTAAAACATTAAGTCAATGTAGAGTTACTGTAAATGGGCACTTGAGGCCTTGCTCCATAAGTGAGTTAGTTCCCAAACTCTCATGTTAAAATGCCCAAGTATGTTGCATTTTAGTGCCTGGTACAAAAAAGTTTGAATCCTTAGACCTAAACTTTGTGACAACTACAGAGAGACTGAATTTATTTTATAGCTCACCCATTGTATAAAAACTTGAAGGCAGGGGAATAGCAGCTTTGACAGGTGGGCCAACACAAGCAGCTGCAGCTGATAGCTCTCTGCTCTGCCTCACCTCCACTAATTGAAAGCACTGAACTGGACCTCTTGACTGGTTTTGTGCTGTTGGTGCCTTTTGAAGCATTTTAATGGAATTATCTGACTAATGCTATGGCCGCTTTATAGTGCAGCCCGTACAAGAAATGCGTGTTTCGCTTTTGATTCGAGTATTTTACTATTCCGTTACTCGGCACTAATTAGCAGATATGTGTGTCTTTGTGTTGCATCCATACAGGTTCTTGCTACGAGACTATAAACATGGTATTGGCCAAAATGCTAAAATCGGGCTTTAAAATGTATGACTTTGACATGGGAGTCTGTGGAGACTGATTTGCTTTCAGGACCAGCCTCAAGTGGTCATGTGACGAACTGCATTTTTGTCATTATTTTGTGTTGGCTTCCTTTTTCAATCCTGGAAAAATTCCCATTCCAGTTGTTTTATTAGCAAAATTAACAGCGCGGAGAAGCAAACAAAAGAGGCTCTGTTACAGCAGATTGTCTGTAGAGAACAAGAGCCAGATGCCAAACAAACAGGCTAAAAAGACAATGCTGTCCCATGTTCCTTTGTCTCTGTGGTGAACTTTGGTTGTGCCTAGCATGGAAAGGGCTGTAAGCTGATAAAATCCTTGACAATGCTGCCATTTATCTCTCTGCTTTGTGCAGCTGAACACTGCAAATGCAGTTTTAAAAGACTTCAGAAAGGATCTTTAATTAGTGTTGAGACTTTACAAGACTGACAGCTGCGCTGCTCTCTACGACAAAGAATATTTATTGGCCTCAATACAGCATCATAATATACGTACAGTATTTATGACAAGTATTAAACACAACCCAGATCTTTAAAAGAGTGAGAGATCCGTTGCTGTCTTCTGCTGCTGTGATTTTGTTGAAAGCATTTCGGCTTTTCATGCCTTCATCACTCAGTTTATTTTGTTTATCTCATTCTCTTTCTTCTCTTGATCTGCCTCTCTGTCACTCACGGCGCTCTGCTTATTAGCTTTGTCCCATAATTGAAGTTTCATCCAGAGATTAGTCATCGAGAACAATCGGTTCTAGCGGTTGGCATCTGCCCCTCTTTCTCGTTTCTGGGCTTTCTCAGTTTGCCACCCTTTTTTTCCTCATCGTTAAATACTCTTTTCCACTTTCTGACTCTTCGCCTCTCTCCTTTCTTTGTCTGTCTCTGCCTGGAGCTGGGCTGCTCTATTACAACCCCATTTTTTCCCTCCTTTCTTCCTTCCTTCCTTCCTTCCTCCCTCCTTTCCATCTCTAGCTTTCTCTGTGGCTCTCTCCCACTCTTCATTTCCGCCTCAATCCCTCAACTCGAGCAGTCGATTCTCCCTGCACACAAAGGGATCTGTCTCTCTTTACTACACGCCACCACTGGCACAACCACCTAACCGCCACACTCAATTATTTCTGGATGCGTTCTGCCTGCAGGAGCCTCCTCGCATGTCAAACAGCTTCATCAGAGTGCTGGGGAGGCAAAAGCAACCTCCGTTTTTGGACACTGATCAAGGAGGGTCTCTCCATCAGCTCCTTTTAGCACAGTGTTAATTTGATCCCCTATCTTCCTTTCTAAAAGCACTGTAAGCCACAGACGGGCATTGATCTGCTACAAGGCTACGAGAGAGCCGTCGATGTGAGAATTGAGAGATATTGTTGTGGTTTTGGGGGAGCTTCGATGTGGAACTCTGCTCGTCTCGTCCTGCCTGCTGCTGCATGGGTCTATTTCTGCCACAGCAGCTTTTGCATTTCACTCGTGTCACTGTTTTCATGTCTGGTGAAGGTTTATTTGAGTGTTGCCGGTGTTGAGTGTCGCTTAGGTTTGACCTCAGTTAAATTATTACACTCTTGCAGGTACTGTGCTAATGAAGCCCCGGCAAAAGCAAGCTGAAAACACTTCAGGTTTTCTAAGTGTTTGAGTTGATGACATTAAACGCTCTGTTGAACCAAATTAACAAACTTTCCACTTTATTTTATGTCCCTCATCTACATCTACACCCTCAGGGGTAGGGGTGCAGTGCAAGTCAATTCATGGACAGGTACAGTCTTCACAAAGTCTTCACTGGAGCTCATTAATGTACAACAAGATATCTATGTGTAGTTATTTGAGGGCCAAAAAGGTTTCCAAGCAGTAAAGGAGCAAATGTGCCGTTATTTCATCCACAGTTCACCATACAACAGCACAGATCCTGTAGCCATCATATCACACATGCATTGACAACAAACTAATGATTAAAAACCGGTTTAAGAAAAACAACACAACACAACAATCTTTGAACAGACACATAACCTGTCCAGCCATCGATCATATGCTGACTCCCAGAGTGGTGCTCAGTTACCCTTTCTCTACTTTTTCAAAGATGTAAGGTCAGGAGAAGGCCTGTGTTTGACCAAAGAAAAACTGGTTATTTAAGTTTAGTTAAGAAGATTTAATATATCTGACAGCTTTTAATGTGTATGTGTTTTCTGTAATGGTGGCACAGTGGTTAGAAGCTGAGCTTTGCTGGGTTTTTCCTCTCACAATGCAAATCAATGCATGTTTGAGTTGGCTGTAGGTCCAGGTATATAGAGGTAGATTTGAGTAGAAGAGCTACATAAATATCACAGAATTTATTTATATTATATAATATAAATAAATTCTGTACCTAATTTTGACAGTTTTTTTTTTTACTATTTAGCATGCATTGGATCACTAGCAAACCAGTTAGAGATGCAGTTAGGGTTGGATTTTAACCACATGTTAAACAAGCCAAGTCTCAGAAACCTGAAGGAGCCTTTTAATCTGGTCTTTAAATGCATGTTTTCCTTACAGTTCTTTTCATTATAATTTGTTTGGTTATACCAAAGTGGTGACAATTTTATGACTGGTTACATTTTAGTCTCGTAACCCGAGTCCTGCCTGTGCCTCTACACAGACCGCCAGCCTCCGGGTCGATATCAAGGGCTAAAGTCAGTTTCACTAGAGATTTAAGGCAAGTTTCCACATATGTGAGACTATGTTTGCAACACCTCCAGGGACAAGATAATAAAATAAGGAACTTTTTTTTTTTCTAAGAGTGTAGTGATATTTGTGTGTGGAATTTTTTCCCATTGGTTTTATTTGCCCATGCTTTGTGATATCAACCTCTGAGACGGGCCCTCTGCCCTCAGTTGAATGAATCTCACTTGATGCGTGATAACTGCATGAAAAAAATCACAATTTCAACAGCAACACGTCAAACAACCACTAGGCCTCAAATGACTTTTGCATTCACTTCCCGCCATTTAACAGACATTTGAAAGTTCACTGATGAACAGGAAGCTGAATTGAAGGATACTTATGGATCATTATTTTGAGTGATTATTCACACAAGGCTTGTTGCAGAGGATTGGCCGTACGGCCGTAATTATTCTCTGATTTATTCCCCAGTCACACTGTGAGATTGGATTTGTGGGTGACAAAGAGAGGAAGGCTTACAACGACTCTGGTGATCTCCTGAATTTTCCTTGCGAAGTTCATCCAAGCTTAAAGTTGACCACACCAGCAGCTGTAGCTGAAAGCTTATACCAAACGATTTCCATGAACATGGGGAGGTTGTTACTTATTAAATCATACAGTTTATGGATACAGCTACACCATCCCCTCCAAATATGGTTATGTATTGCTCCAAAAACCATCAACACTTAAGTCTCGTAGCTAAAGGAACCTACAGTAGGAAATATTACAAACCTCAGTATGTTATCACACTGACATGAAGTATTCTTAGATGCTGAACATGAATGTTGATGCGGTTTTTACTTTTCTGTTCACTGGACTAATACAAGTTTTGTCAGAGTGAATTGTTAAATGTTTGTCATTTTTATGCTTACCATCCATTTCTATATTGTTTAACTGTGGGATGAAAGGAATTTCACAGTCCCCCTCCCCAGATTCTCGAGGTTCTGGGTGAGGGGCTATAGTGTTTTATTGCAGATGCATCCTATCTGGAAGATCTGCTTCTTTTGATGTAAGCTTCCTGCTTTTACGACCCTTTGGTCAGCAGGAGGTCTCACACACACACACACACACACACACACACACACACACACACATATTCCTACTTACATATAAAGGTTCACACACATATACATACAATGCCTTAGAACCATGTGGGCGTTGCTTTGCTGTGTTTTGTGTGAACTGTCTCTCAATAAAAGGCAGCGAGAGGAGGCCGGATTTGGGGTCATTTCGTAATGAGCTAAGATACCAACGAGGCCTCCCTTGCGCAAGTAATCAATCGAACGCTGTTGCCTTGTTTTTCTTTCATGGGAATAAGTCCTGGATACAGCGGGGTCTGAGTTTAGACCCAACAAGTTTGCTTCCTTAATTGGGATTGACACAAGAGAAACTAGTTTCAGTGTAATGAAGGAACATTTTGTGCCATGAACAGGAAGTTGAATTGAAGGATACATATGGATCATTATTATTATGAATGATAGACACAAGCAGTTAGACACGATCAGTTCATTGCCTGTTTTGTTGCTTCATGTTGACGGTACAGTTTATGGCCAACCATATTCTCTCACTCCAAGCGGTTGCAGCAGATGGCCCCGCCCCTCCCTGAGCCTGGTTCTGCCAGAGGTTACTTACTGTTAAAAGGGAGTTTTTCCTTCCCGCTGTTGCCAAAGTGCTTCCTCATAGGGGGTCATATGATTGTTGGGTTTTTCTCTGTATGTATTATTGTAGGGTCTGCTTTACAATATATTTACAATATATTGCTGTATCACAACTCATTTCTCTGGATAATCATGATCTCTCCCTATCTCTACTTACTAATGCCTTTGTTTGTTTTCTCTACTTTCTCTGTTTTACCTTGTTTTAACGACTTATTGTTCAGTATAATCATTTACCGTTATTTTTACCGTGAAGCACTTTGGTGTACCCCCTGGTTTTAAACGTGCTATATAAAAAAATTGTATTGTATTGTATAAAGCACCGGGAGGCGACTGTTGTTGTGATTTGCTGCTGTATGAATAAAATTGAATTGAATATTCTTTAAAAATAAACATATGTGCCTGTCATTAAACTTCCATCACAATGGTTGCTCATTCTCATGTATGTATGTTACCCATCACGTTTATACCTGAGCATGTGTCATCCTTCAGCGCCCCCCTGGTTTTCTTCAGATCTTTCGCCACCGCTCCCAGATCAGCTGTCACTTCCTGTAAAGTTTCTCCTCCTTCGTATTGATGCCTTCGTCTACGTGCCTGTCCCCACAGGAATTTGTTATTGTGGGGAGTCCACATCGCACATGACATTTGACATCAGTCATCGAGCCCCCTCTCACTCCCAGTGGAGAACATCTCACAGCTATAGGTAATGGGGCCGAGATGAGAGCTGAGAGTAGGAGAGGCAGTTCGTGTCTTTAATGGCTCCCTAAACGGCAGGTTCCTCATTTTAAAGAAGGCCTGTCGAGGATTTTATTTCGACTTGTCACTGTGAAACTAATTGATAGAGGAATGGTTTTCTTCTGCTTCTACTGACATTTTCTAACAACCATTTTCCCTGCTGCCTTTTTTGAGGTATTATGGCTGAGAACTCTTATTCTATAGGTCCAAATTGCTTTGAGACGAGAATAATTTGATTATTTTTAAATATACGTTTGTTATCGTGGTGTCGGCAATCTTGGTTTCATGGCACTTGATGCACGGAGAACCCTGCAAGAGCGATTTAGTGTGTTTTTTGTGGTTCGTTTGTTTTAAATGAAATTATGGAGTTCATCAACATCTAATAAGCCATAGGAAAGCCTAAAGAAGTGAGGGGGGGTGTAAGAAAAGGAGAAAATGGGAATAGGGAATTTGTTTTTGGTTTTCTTTCTTTTTAATGGCCTTCTTTTCCGGTCCATCAAAGACAACTTTGGACAGGAACATCTATTTACTGGGTGAACCTTCAAAATAGATTACTTTTTCTCTTTTTCCACCAACAGCAATTTCCAGGGCTGAAAAACGAAAGCCAGCTTTGAGACGTGTCAAAATCTGCAGTTCGTCTAATGGCCCCTTGAGGCTGGCTCCAAAATTCAACAATTCGTATAGACTCCAGTGTTAAAATGCGAAACTTTATAGCCCTAAAAATCTACAGAATGGTTTTTGGGATCTATCCATACCCTTTCATAGATCATATTAAAAATTTGATATATTTTCTGTGTTCTCTAGCGAGTAAAGGGTTTATTATATTTTATTTATATTTTTATCTACATTTCACACAGGATATCAGCATGTTCAGAATTTCCATATACACAGTATATTTCTGTTTGTTCTAATGTCTTGCAACTAGCCCTCTCAATTATCTTTGTGCTCTTGGTGCCTTTGGAAGCATTTTGATGGGATTACTGAACAATAACATGACCTTCTGATTTGTTTTTTTATCACTCTGTTATCATCTGCATTAAGTCTGTGACTTACACTGACAGCCCAAACTAGCAGCCTAAACTTGTTAGCAGTCTTCTGTGCACATGTAGTCGTTTCCTGCTCCAAAAAATAAGCATCACAAAGGCCAAAATACTAACGCTGAGCCTTTAAAATATGGCCACCAGCGAGGAGCTGCTACACCTGAACGTCTACAACGTCCGCTCCTTCCTCATTACCTGTTTTATGCTTCTTTTGTTTTCGCAGCTCTCCTATGGTTCCAGCTCACCAGCCCTGTCCAATCGCCAGCGTTTCCCGACATTCTTCCGCACGCACCCGTCAGCCACCCTTCACAACCCCACCAGGGTGAAGCTCTTCAAGAAGTGGAAGTGGACTCGTATCGCCACCATTCAGCAGACCACTGAAGTCTTCACTTCCGTCAGTACCTTTAATCTTCATCACTCTTTTGTCTTCAGCTCTCTCTTCTTGCTTTGCTCACTCCTGGCTTTATGGCCTGAGCCTGGCTGCTGACTTGCCAGCCTCTGGATGTTTGTTTATGAGCAGGCCAAGCTATACACCTTTAAGCAATCTGCTGGCGATTGATGGAGGATTTTTTTTTTGAAGTAATTTGTTGGAGTATTGGTTGTGAGAAATATTGATCTGGCAGGACACTCTCCTAGCCATAGCGATCGATACCAGCGTCACTTGGGTTGGTTCCTGTAATGGAGGTTAATGATTCTGCTCGCTCTTTCTTTCCTCCCGCTTCTCGCATTCTTCTTCTTTCCAGTCATGTCTTTGTCAAAAAATCTATTCTCTCTCATGCTGTCTTGTTTTTATTTATCATACATGCCCACAGTCTCCATCCCTCTCTTGGTGTTTCTCATGTACACTTCAGATTTATTTATTTTCCCCCCTCTGGACTTAGCTGCATATCTTTTGTCTTTCTGTGTAATCTCAACCTGCCTTCTCTCTTCATCTCTCTGTTCGGCCGCCTCTCTAACCTCCTCTTCCTCCTCTCTCCCGCCCCCCTCCCTGTCTGTCTTCGTCTGTCCTTCCCTTTCATGTGGTAGACTCTGGATGATCTGGAGCAGAGGGTGAAGGAGGCAGGCATCGAGATCAGCGTTCGCCAGAGTTTCCTCACCGACCCGGCTGTCGCTGTCAAGAACCTCAAGGTGCTTTGATTAAAAATTCACCTCAGCTGCTGGTCGTCTCGCTCCCCCCCTCCTCTCCCCCTCTCCTTTCTCCTCTGGCTCACAGCTGCACACGATGCCATTAGCATAGAGGCGATTTGATAGAGGAAATTAATGCGCCATGCTAATTAGCAGTTCCCGAACAGCAGCATGTGCCATCCTGTGAAGCAGCAAGACTTTGGCACATTGTGCTGCCACATCAGACTGCGCTATTGTGAAGTTACATTGTTGCTGCTGATGTAACTAAGCAATGTTTTGTTATGATTTGATGCAGCGCCAGGACGCTCGGATCATCGTGGGGCTCTTTTATGAGACCGAAGCACGGAAGGTGTTTTGTGAGGTTGGTACCTTTTCCCTGCTCAATTGATCCCAGAACGCCCAACCTGACTGGCTATTAGAAGAAACTGAGCTCTGTAATGGGCTCTTTGAATGTCTGAATGAACTTCCTTGTTTGGCAGCGATACAACAGGCTCAACTGGGAATAATTTATCTTTCTCTTCATCCTTCTGTGCTGCAGGTGTTTAAGGAGAAGCTCTACGGGAAGAAGCATGTGTGGTTCCTGATAGGCTGGTACGCAGACAACTGGTTTAAGATCAAAGACCCGGCCATCAACTGCACAGTGGAGAACATGACGGAGGCCGTGGAGGGACACGTGACCACTGAGATCGTCATGCTGAATCCTGAAACTGTCCGTGGAGTCTCCAACATGGTGGGAATGCAAATCACTCCTCCATTTAATGCGTTAAAGAGATTAGTTGTATTAATCAGGGACAACATGTGTAGCTTGATTGACAAATAATGAGTGTCTGTAACTGGATTACAGAGAAAACATTGCAATTCAAAGTAGTTAAGGCACTTGGATCGAATGATGGTGTTTAATGAGCTTATAATGACATTAAATAGAGCTCACCTGTTCTTTGTCCAGCACTTTGGGGATCCGGTAGCACATACAATATTTTGGTTCGTTACTACAAACTAATGAGATTCCCATCAGCCTCGCCTGTGCTTTTGTTGATTAGCAAACACACAGATTTATACTTCTTGGCTGCCACCAACGTCTTTGAAATGTTTCAATATTCATATTTAAAGTATTGAAACTTGATAAATTTCCAGCCAATTTTCCAGCTTTGTGGTTTGTGGCAAACGCCAGATATAGCAGCGATTCAGCTATAGATAGTAACAGCTGTGAGGAGACGGCTCCCGACAGCTCTGATGGAGTTCAGGACATGACCTTGGTGCAGTTGCTGTAACAGATTACTGAATTGTAAAACCTTGACTCTGTGTGTGTGACAACTCACCTGCATCAGTTCCAGAAAAGTAGATTGTGATTAAGTGTAAGGTCCTCACGAATCCCGTCTGTGTTGGGAAAAGGCCTAATTCATAGTTATGAATATTTAATGAAGTTAGCGCTGTTGTGCCATGCGCATAAATGTGTGTAAATCTGCACAACTCCGATGCTTTGGAAACGTGCAGGTATTTAATGAACTCAAACAGCTGGAAGCTGGAAGGGCGCTTTGAGGCTTAATATTATTTGGCGTGAGATTTGTTTGGGCAGCGTGAGAGAGTGTAAGAGTGAAGTCAAAAGTGCCAGAACTGTGAGAGTTGGCAACCCTGCATAAAAATTTAATAAAAAAGGAAAGATTTTTATTTTTAATCTCTTTTCCTTTGTACACTCACAAGGCAGATTCAGGATGCTCTGCTCCTTTGAATTTGCGAGACGTGGTCCAGATCAGATGGGTGCAGTACGCACCAGGTGTCAAAACCAGCTGTACCAAAAATCGGGGAATGTAGAACTGTTGAAAACATAACACGAGGGAGCGTTACTTCACTCGTGCCACGCCCGTCTCCTCGGAAATCTGTGCGTGCAGACAGATCTCGACACTCGCATCTGCTTCCTGGCACGACAGCTGAGGGTTTAAGACAGACGAGTGTGCAGAATGTTCTTTTTGTCTGGGCTCTAAAACAAAACCACCACTAACATCAAGTAATATTTCATCTTAAAGTTAGCTGGAGGAGATGTAGCTGGAGGGTTTGTTGCAGATTTTTACTGTGTATTTAAGTGGGGATAATGATGTAAGTGTGCGCGGCCATGGCAAACAGCGGATGTGGGAGGGTTAACTCACGTGTACAGTACAGATGTGCACCTGATGTGAAGCGCCCTAAAAAAGTCCAGGGATATTCATTTTTCCTTCTTTTTTTCTCAGTTCAATATCTTCATGCCATTTCGCAATCTCCCCCGTTTGCACATAACCACATCTTTCACCTGACTTTACATTTGTATGTAAGGTCCACATACCTACATGGTGCAAGATAAATGGACAGTCAACGCCCAACAAGTTCTGCTTTGAACAGCACGCAATAATGAAAGTCTTTCTGCCATTATGACAAACAATTATCAGAAACTCGCAGTGCATGACGCGTTACCCACTTGCCTGTTCATTGGTCACAGTTTAAGGTTGCCCTATTTCCAAACTGGACTCTACTGGAAATCGCTGGGTCACAAATGCCATCATTACAACGACATCATCACAGTTGTTCTTGTTGAATTATTCCAGCCCTAAATGTTCCCTCTGCTGGCCCACAGCATTGTACATTTTGTAATTTTGAAATGCTGTTAACATCTAATTTTTATAAAAATATATATAAAAAAACAGTCTAAAAGAGCTGCTAGTTGTTTGTGGTCTCTGTATGCTCCTCTTTTCTCTCTTCTCTTCCCCTCACCCCATCACCACCAGTCGCAGCAGATGGCTCCCCCTCGCTGAGCCTGGAGGTCTCTTCCTGTTAAAAGGGAGCCGTTCCTTCCCACCATCACTGTGTCAATAAAACTCAATGTAAAAAAAGAGTTTTAAAAAATGAAAAGGACCAAACAAGTGGTACTGATATCAGTCAGTTTGTGCTCTGTTCTCCTAATTGCAGTATTTACCAGTCTCTCTTTCCTTGAATTAACAGTGTACGCATAATATAATCAAATTTAGTATATTCTCTGACGTCCCTGCTTTGCATGCACTCGAACCACACCTGAAATCTTTCCCTTGAGGCACTTCCTCTGTTTAAATATAGTTCACACCTATCAACACAATTTGAACACAACCAGCATGACTTTAATGTCCAAAAATCCTGGGTATCGTGTTTACGCAATGTTAACTGAAGTTGGTCTATGGTCAGGATTTAGTGTGATGTAATGTACTTTTCCTGTAATGGTGCTGTGAGTCAACTGGGAAAGTCATTAAGAGGTGGCCCGGGAAAAGGCGCAGCTTCCTGAGGAAAAGCGGGAAAGATTAGAAGAAATATTGGAAGTTAAAACAGCAGCTGCACTCATCTGAAAACATTCAAGTTTTAGTTAAAATATGCAGAGAGTAATTACAAAAAGTATTTTATTAATGAAATTAAAGCGATTAAAGCGTTTTTGGCTCTTTTTTAATTGCTTTAAATGTAATTTAATTTGCTTGCACTGTAGCTTCAGGCGATCGCTTGTAAATAAACAGCTGGGATGACTTCCTCCTGTCCTGTTGATGTGTATTCTGAGCCGTCATTCATTCACTGTTGCCAGGTTTCAGCTCTTATATATGTGGATCCTCGTGAGGCAAGAGCTATTTCAGGAACGGCTGGCGTGTTAAGAACAATAAAGTCATAGTTTCAGTGAACTTTGCATGACCTGAATCGATAATGTGTTTGCTAAACTGCTGAGAATGCCTGGGAGTTTATGCATTTAAATTATCAGCAGCTCGCTTTTTCTCAATTTTGTCCGACGCTCATTTAGCTTCTCAGGTGCAGTCGCTCTCCTCTGTTTACCTGCTCTAATCCTCTTACGCCGTCTCTTCTTCTCTCCCTTTTTCCTTTTTTCTTCGACCTTCTCCGACTCTGCCGGTCTGCCGTGGATCATCCCGTCATTCTTCGTGTTTACCCATCTCTCCTTTACCATTTCCTCGTCCCACCTTTTCTCACCACCACCCTCCCCTCCATCCCTCCCTCCTTCCCTCGCACTTCATCAGCAGCTGTTGTTTATATTCATACAGCACCTGCCACTACCTGCTGCTTTAGCTGTTGACGAGTGCTGCTCAACGGGCGATAAGAATTACAGCCAGAACTCCTGCTCCCTGTCCGTCTATTCAAATTCAATTTCTAAGTTTGAAATTGGCATAGCACTCTTAGATAGAGCACTCAGATTAAACTACTGTGCCAATACTGCAGGGTCTGCAAAGCACATTGTCAGCTAGTTTTCAGAAGGCAGTGGCAGATTTAAATGCCAAATGCCAAGGTGGAATTTCAATTAGACGAATTTGACATAAGTGAATTGGAGTGTGTGTAGGCCTAATTGGCCTCAAAGAATCCACAGAGACACAATGATGAATGGTAGCAATAATTTCCCATCGCGCGTGTATCCATGCTTTCAGCGGGAGATAATTTTGATTGGTGTTTAATCACAAAATGAGTTCTAAACTGAAATGTTTGTGAGAAAAGGAAAAAGCTGGTCTGTCTTAAGATTACTGTAAGAGTGTAGCAAAGCAATAAAGATGCCAGGGGGTCAGGAACAGGAACCAAAAAAAGAGATGTGACAGATATGTGTGATACACTTAACGATCAGCTTCCTCACCAAAGGTTAGATGAGACGACTAACAGGGCAGATGATAGAAACACTTAAATATGAGCATGGAGAATCAGTATGCGAGGGACTGTAAGATCTCCATCCCTGATTTTCTTTTTTGTTACTTTGTTAATGTTACTTTCCTACTATGAAACTCTTCCGAGTTGCAGATGTTTAATTACGTGGAGTCGGGTGGAATTTTGCTTCTTTTGAAGTCGCTTTATGTTTGATCCTTCGTTCAGGGCTCTGTTCCAGAGAGCAGGTTTCATGAAGATTCAGTTTTTTAACCCTGAGATGAGGGAAACTCCGGGGTTTCTGTTCCAGAAAGAGAGCTAAGTTAAACTTTAAGTCGGTTACCATGGTAACTGACTCTGTGAACCTAATCGGCTTGCCTGGTTTCTTCAGCGAGCTCTGAGTTTCTCGGTGACTCCTCCCCTCCTGAGCAGGAGGGGACAGCTGGTTCCCACCTCAACCAGATTTTTGTGCTTTTTTTTCTTGTACATTTCCCGCCTGCCACCTTTCTTTTTCTTCTCACATCCACTCATTCCTGCATATTAGTTTTAATGACTGATCAAGTTTATCCAAAATGGCTCCCAGGCTTCCGGGAAAAGTAGCCTATCACTGCAAAGGAAGTGATTTTTGGTATCAGAAGCTTTGTATGAGCTTTTTATTAGTTTTTTAAATTTATGTGATTTGTAAATGGTCAATACTTGGACCATGAAATCTTGGAATTAATATCTGCATATCCTGTCTACTCAGGAACCCTGGAGGCTAAATCACCAGACTAGCAGATGATAATCTTAGATGGGCATAAATTAGCATAAATAGGGAAAACACAAGTAAAATCTTGTTTGATAAATCCAAACAAGTTTTTCAGGGAGTTCTGTGTTTCATAATTCTTTAGAAACACACAGCGGTTAGCTTAGGTGACACAGCCCTGAATGCCAGAGGGCTATTCTGTTTAGAAAAGCAAAAGATAAATTATTTAGGGTCCTGTCCACATGAGGGGTATTGAAAGGGTCCAAGTGCCCCCATGCCCAGCTCTACTGCCCCTCAAAAGCCCCTCTGGCTAGCCCAAGTACCCTCTAGCCAGCACAAGAGACCCTATGGTTAGCGCAGATGCTAATCCTGTGTGATCTTAAAGCATAACTCCACCATTAGAAGTGGGACCCACTCCTGACATGCTGCTATTTGCTATGCACCCTTCCTCTTGTTAGCATATACTTTGGCAGACAGATTTCAGTTCAGGTTGGCTGCACATAGAAGGAGCTTTTTTTTATTTCATCATGGTAGAAGCAGTATTTATTTATTCTGAACCAAATTTATTTTTAACACTCCAATCTCCACCAAGTTCAGCTCGTCACAGAAAGACGGTTTCTGACTCTGAAGCTGCTTCACTTTTTTCCTTGGTTTATTTGAAGTGGAAACAAGTGTTTACTACAGGAGAGTAAAAATAAATCCTAAATCAAATACACACGTTATAGTGAATACCAGAAATGACTTCCGAAGATCTGAGGGTCGATTCATTTGGTGGCTCTTCAAATTTTTTTTCTTTAGTTATGTGAATATCTAGCAACACAAATAAAAAATGAGTCAATGTAAACCTTCTTTGCAGTGTTGCATTTCTTGGCTCTTTGATGTCCTCTCTGTCTTCTTTCTCTCAGACATCACAGGAGTTTCTCGCTGCCTTGATGTCTCGTCTGGGAGGGAAGAACCCTGAGGAGACCGGCGGGTTTCAGGAGGCCCCTCTAGCCTACGATGCAGTGTGGGCACTGGCCCTAGCCCTTAATAAGACTGTGGCACCGCTGAAGGCCAAGGGCCGGCGTCTGGAGGATTTCAACTATAACAACCACGACATCACGTCCGAGATTTACAGGGCCCTCAACACGAGCTCCTTTGAAGGCGTCTCGGTAAGTGCAGAAAATGTGAGGAAAGGTGAAAGAGGAGCAGTGGCAAAGAAAACATCTGCTACCCTGTAGTTACTTAGTCCTCAGAAATATGATTTTTTTTTAATCTAAATATTTAAAATAACATTTTGTCTGGCCCCTAAAGTTATTATTAATTAGAACAATTAGGTTCAAATTATGCAAAATCCAATAATATGAAATATAAGTAAATACCCCTTTTTTGACTAGAAACGCAATAACAGGGAAGATCAGCCTGTGTGCTCATTACTTTCGTACATTCACCAGTAACTTCACGTTTTTGCCACATACTCAAATTTTCTTCTGATTATCGTCCCTCACGTTTTGCACCACTCAGTCCTGAGCCAGCTTCAGCTGCTCCAGGTGAAGCAGCTAACAAAAACTAGCCAGCTTTTGTACATCACCCGAAATTTAGAATTCATTTAAAAATCTTAAAATGACATGTGGGCTCTACATGGCCAGGCTCACATAGGCACAGAGCAAGTCTGCTGAGACCTTATCCCAGCGATCCACCTCTCTGGTCAACTGTTCCACGCTCTTCTTTGAAAGGTGACCACGCTTTTGAGGCAGTAGCTCCTAAAACTGGAACAGCCTCGCTCTGCCCATCAGCTGCTGAAAACTCATTTTTACAGCTTATTTCCTGAATCACTCACCAGTTATTTTTGCTTATTGCTTATAAGAATTAGATATATCAAATTATTTTACATTAACTTTGTCAAAAGGCATTTTACGTCACTGAAGAAATACACTGAATAATAATAATAATAATCATAATAATAATAATAATAACAATAATGAAAACCAATTATAAAAGTATGCAAGTGGGGATAAAATAAAAACCATGCACAGTCTCGTGTCACTGGGTATAATCTATTGCAGTCCAGTGCAGCTGCTCCACCAGATGCCCAACGAGTTTCCAATCACTGAGCATTAAAAATGAATTTGAATATTGTGATTTTTCCACTTTGCATCTTGGAGACGTCTGCCAGCACATTGTGCACCCCACAAAAATGGACACCTTCCATGCTGTGTTCCAGTTAACACTGGGCACTGATCGGAAGGGACAGTTCACCCCGAAATGTCATTTACATATTTTTGCTCTGGCGTGTAGTTCAGTTTAATCCTCTAGATTGATTTGGTGTGAGATGCCCACAACTATCACCACACAATCTTTCTGCTGTCTGTCATTCTGCTGGAAAACATCCTATTAGACAGTCACAAGCATGAGCATCTAAGAACACGTGGTTACATGCGTCCTTCTGCATAGTGATTACTTTGGTTCCTAAAATTGCATAAATTGAAATTGCTTTAAAGTTTGTGGATGTTTTTGTGGATGGGTATGACTTCTGGAAAGAGACATTGCTGCTCAGTTAAAATGTATTTTTTGATGTTTTGAACACCACAAGGCGAGCACAATTTACTCCATTATATCTGAGAGGGAGAGAGAGCCAATGTCTCCAAAACTGGACAACTCGCACAAAAACAGTGTTAGAAAAAAAGGCTAGATGGATACATACCGCAACAGGCTGGGGAAAACATGTAAATATGTATGGTGCATGATCACAGAGAAGCTGTGAGGGTCTCTTTTGAAAGACAATCACGTGCTCATGTGGGCAGTTCTGTGCTAGCAGACAAACCACCAAGGAGAGACACCTTTGAACTCTGTCTGAAACCTGGAATTTGACAGATGTTGGCTGTCTTTGGCTTGCAGAGATCATGCTTACTTACTTTTTCTAAATTCATTTGTGCTACAGAGCTCTTGTTATGTCTTGTGCCTTTTTTAGTTTCACAGTTTAGTTTATTTTGAGCCAAGCTGATAGCAAGATGCACAAGCACACTGCTGTCTGGGCCCTTTGTTGCCGCCACAGACATCCGACAGTCTGGCAGTTGGCCTTGAGAGACGGGCGTTATGGTCAAAAACACCTGCAACTCTGCTTCAACTACTACTTCTAACTACCCTTTTTTTCTAGAAGGTATGCAGGCCACCATTTCTGTCTCAACACAAGTTCAAGAAACAGAATATATGTAGAATATATATCATATCTGCACCCACCCCCCGCCGCTCCTCCTTTGACGCAGCGTCTCACTAAATCGATCTGTTGTCATTGATGGCTGAGCTCTTCTGTATGCTGTTCCGCTCTACATCATATAGCGCTAAATGTACTGTACATTACTACGTGAAGATGTAACAATCATTATTTGTCTGCAGCGGTGCTCAACTGAACTTTACCGGCTGCCTGGTGTAAAAGCTGTTTGCATTTCTTGCCCATTTCTCTTCATCTCCGGTCTGTGAGCTAGGCTAAATCACTACAGGAGTGGTGTTAATCTCAGCAACCCTTGGCAAGCAAAAAATAAATGAATAATAACTAGTAATATTCCCCGAAATGCAGAATTATGTAGTTAAAAATGAGGTTTTTTATTTGCAATAATGTCAAGTTTCTGCTTTTTTAATGTGTCTCAGGGCCAGGTGGTGTTTGACGCCCAGGGATCCAGGATGGCAATGACTCTTATCGAGCAACTGCAAGGTAAAGCGCTTCCACGCTGTCCTCCCACGTTCAATTATAGTTGCAGAATCTGGACTGAATAATAAATGTCACTCATTGAAGAAAATCATTGCTGAATATATTCAATGATGCATTGATTGCTGCTTTCAGCGCAGTCCGGAGAAAAGGCTCAGTTTAAGGAGCCCTATAACTGCACATGTGAACGAGCTGGGTGCAGTGCGGTGTTGACTCGAAGCTTCACTCTAATTGGGCACCAGCCTTCGTTTTAAGCTGTTTCTGGAAGTGGCATCCTATTTGTCACCAGTGACTTAATGAGTTTCCCTGCATGGGATAAGGTTGAGGATTATTTTCTACCTCTGTTCTCTTTGGCGTCCTAACGGATGAGAATTTATAATCCTGCCCCTTTCCCCTCGCATTCGGTCTCATATTTCCTGTTGTGGTGTCGGGGTAATTTGACATCCACAATGAGACGACCTGACTCGAATCCCTGAATCACTGTGGGACCTCATCAGTATTCCTGGTCAAGACTGCCACATAAGCGCCTTTTTTCCCCCCTCTTTCTTTTCTCCTTCCTCTCCCCTTGGTGCTTCTTTGTTTGTCCACCTTTTCATCCGTCGATTCTTTTGCGTATTCATTATGTGCCTTTTCTTTCTGTATTCACATATTGCACTGCCTAAACAGCAGCGGTATAAATATAAATGTTTATCAGTTCTCTCGAGGAGCAAATTAATTACAGAAGTGATGCTAATTAAACTTCATACCTTTCTTGCTTTCTTGTCTCTGCTTCTCAAACATGTAGGAGGCAGTTATAAGAAGATTGGTTACTATGACAGCTCTCAAGGGAACCTCTCCTGGTTTGGCAATGATGTTTGGATAGGTAAGATGGATTTTACGGCACCGATCGCTCAGCTTCCTGTGTCTGTATTTGTGCCCTGTGTCATGCCGTGAGTCAGCCGGGTTACATGTTTGTGCTTTGACTTCAGACCTCCGCTGCGTGGCTTAATTTAGCCTCCTTTACTGTCTAAATGATGTATAATCACGGTGGATTTTTTTCTAACCACTTATTTAGATGAAGCTAGTTATTTGGATTCTGACGCTCGCCCTCAAATTAGCCGGCTGCGCACTCACTGTCCAACATGTGTTAAAAGTGTCGGCGCAGCACATGCACTGTAATCAAACAGGCCGGCATCCTACTGTGAGTTAGCCTGTTTTTCTTAACCTATATTTGTTTCCATGCTGGCAAACTGGCACCATTAAAAGTAAACCAAAGTGGCTTTTCACAGTTACTGCTAGCAATGTATGACATTTATTGCTGAACTAAATACATGCCTGAAAAAAATTCAGTTTTAATCCAAGTTTTGGAATAACAGGGGCATCTGTTCTCTGATTTTAAACCCTTCAGTTGAAGCGTTTTTAAATTTACAAGTTATAAAACACCTCAAATTCAACCAGTGATGACTCCACAGCAAAATAAACCATCGTAAGCTGATCTGCTGAGACCCGCAAGTTGACATTTTTTATTCTCGCCTAATCAAAACTGTAAATGAGAGAATAAATAAACTGCCGTCAGTCAGAGATGTGACTACAACAACAGTGACGCACCCATTTTAATAATGTTAGTAGCAGGCGGCCTTGACAGCGTATGCACTGTGCTCAGCAACCTCCAAAAACCTGGCAGCAGGTTGCATTTCACGGCGTAATTGCCTGGTCCGGTAACAGAGACCTTCAGGGTGGAAAGGGTTAAGCAAACTCATGGACGATTATTCTCAATGCACAGCAGAAATGATGTGTAAATCACAATGACTCTAAAAATAAGTGTAGGCTCTGTGTGTGTGTGTGTGTGTGTGTGTGTGTGTGTGTGTGTGTGTGTGTGTGTGTTAGCAGAGTTTTCTCTCTGGAAGATTTGGAAGTTTTTAAAGTTTGTTTTAAAGCTGATATAAACGCATTAATGTGTCCCAGTTAGCAGACACATTCAGGCCCTTTTGGCACTTATGGATCAGTAAAAGCATCAACAAGTACTGTGTGGACCGAACGCGGCCCTGGAGTAATGAAGTGGCCTTGGCGTGTGTTGCAGGAGGTGTTATTATATTATGTGGGCCAGTTTTCAGAACACACCTCATATCTGTCTAATAAGTTACGGCTCTGTTTGGCATGAGGCAACCAAATGTGGCCCATTTTAAAAAAACCAAAACCAAACTGTGAACTAAATATTCTTGTATATAGAAACTTTTACAGTAATGCATGCACTGTGCATGCAAACATATGCAGTTGTAGAATAATAACATGTACACATCCTGCTTTAAAGAACAACGCAAATCCAGTAAGCCACAACAATAAAACCACTGACAGTAGGAGGGAATAACATTGATTATGTTGTTCCAGTGCAATGTTCTCCTAGGAAAACTTCAGGCAGTCGTGGGGTTTTTATGCCCTGCTGTGGGCATTATCCTCCCCGCAGCATGACAGTGTGCCACGCCACAAAAACAGCTTGAAAAAGGCTCAAAGATCACATCACAGATCCCAAGGTGTTGACCTAGCTTCCAAACTCCCCAGATCCCAAATCCGATTAAGCATCCCAAAACAACCTTACTACCCATAAACCCCAAAGGCACTGCCGCCATTTTCCTGGTATCAGAAACCACAGCAGTCCCATGTGAGTGCCCCTTTGGGTCAGGTTTTCTTTTATATAACATAAAGAGGACCTACACAAGATTAGCACATGCACTGGAGCTGTTGTGTGTGTGTGAGCAGAGCAGCAGTGGAAGTCTACACAATATTAACAAGAAAATCATGTAGAAGTTGCACAGCTCTCTCTCTACCTAATCATTTTTGTGATGAATATTTTTCTGATAAAGAATTAAAGGTCGCCACCTTAGTGCTGAATTGGACCGAGTTAGTGAAAACTAAAATGGTCATATGAAAATATGCACTTTTCCAGTTTGATGTACATGTGGTTCAGTTTGACACTTTAATTTATGGGATGCTGTAGCGACGGCCCTCCGGGCCTTAATTCAACATTTTGTCCTTGCTGACACTCAGAGCTCCAAGCTCGTGTAATCCCTGGAGGTGGAAGACTTTTAGCCGATAAAAGAGGGAGGATGGATTTCTTTTTAAGTTAATTGCTGCAATCCGGTGCGAAGGGTTTCACAGTACTGCAATGGCCTCCATACGCTGTGCATCACAGCTCTTACTGCTGACCAGTTGTTCATCTCTTGCAGTATCTTTGCCTGATCTCAGGTTAGCTTGCCCCGCTAACCAACCAAATTTTTTTTTTTACATCTTTCTTCTGCATAAAGAAGCTTGAACTCAAGCCTAAAAGCCCGAACCTGTGCTCTAACTCCTGCTGCCCATACTTGAGTTTACTGTGAAAACCTATTAGCGTTGATTTGCCTCAGACACCAAGACCAGTACTGTGGATGTTTACTGGCCCGTCTCTCCCTGGAGAGGTGACATACTTGTGCCTGGACAGAGTGTGCCACTAATCAATCCTGCACGCCAAGGCAGCCCATAGAGGGACGCCTTTTTTAGGCTTTTAAGGAAATGATGTTGCCAGGGCTTAACTGAACCCAGAAGAGGTAAAGTTTCCAGGTCAGTATCAGTGTCCAGGGACAGGTGACCTGTTTGCTTGTAGGCGACATGTTTTTCCATCAGGCCGGCTTCCAGCTCTTTAGTTTGGCTTGTTGCAACGTGACAGGCTTGATGTCAGTCTAGTTAGAAGCTGCTCATGTGAAACTGACATGTTGTCCAGAGTGTCAGAGGTGAGTTTTGTTTGCTTTTTTAAATGAGCTTCTTCTTTTCTGTTTACCAAATAAAGACACATCCAGCTGACATCTACTTGTTGAGAGGAAATGAGTAATTTCCTGCTTTCTGGAGCTGACTCAGTTCGGGGAAGTTTTCTTCTTGACAGCTGGGGTGGAGGGGATGGGGGAAGGGCGTGCTTGATGTACTGACAGGGTGGAGTAAACAGCGTGGTTTTTAACTTAACCCCTGCACTTGTTTTCCTTTGTGTTTACCACGCTCCTCCTCGCGTCGCTTTCTCACTCTCTGCACGGTCGCCCTAACAACCACTTTTTAGCTCAGCTCTTGTTCTGATCGCTGTGGCAACTGTTACAGAGCTGGGTCTCCATGGCAACTTCCCGTCCTGATTCCCTGATCAAGGACGGAGGAGGGCTTAGATGCTGCAAACACGCTGGCTGAATGGACAGTTGACACATATACGCCGTGCACCTACTCAGAGCCGTAATTACTACGACTGTACATTCATTCAGACACGTACATGGCTTTCCACATTCTGGAATTTTAAATATTCCATATTTAAAGTTGACCTTTTATGGTCATTTTCAGGCCTATAGCTTTACTTAGATTCGACTGCAGTACTAATTCATCCCAATCCTTACTCATCTCATACTGGAGATGAATAAGGATCATGCACTGAAATCTGAAACAAGCTTTTTCTGCGAAGTGACCATATTAGGGATATATGCTCTCAGTGACATCATACAGAGCCAAGAGTAGAAAAAGTGTGTGAAACGGAGCATCAGTCTGAAGTGTTAGCTTTTCACCTCAGAGAATATATGGGAAATTACAACAGTTCCACTTCAAAAAAATATTCTAATAGAATAAATCTAATTAATCTAATTATAGCTATAGGAGCTGCAGTAAGCTCAGTTTTTCTTACACCACTGCCAGGTCTTTTTCATTTTCAAGCTTGTGGTGTTCAGTTTTTAGCAAGGTCATTCTAGAGTCTTCCAACCCCACAGTCATCATGGAAGGAGTCTTTTAATTATAAAGTGTGTTGGATATTTACTGTCTATAACAGAAATATGTGAAGGTGTGCTGAGGTGTCGAGGGAAAAGCAGCTGGGTGAATGTAGAGCTGCTAAAGCATTCTGAGCCTTGCAAACCAAAAATAAAAATTTAAAACAAACGAAGTGCAAAGATGATGTAACTACTGTAATATTCTCTCTTTGTGAAACTTCAACAAGCTGGCAGCGTTTGGCATGTGTCATACTTCCATATATCACAAAAACACGGCTGCACTTCGCACATAGTGGATGTAACATGTACAGCGTTGGTAATGTATGTTTGGTTTCAAATGACAAAATTGGAGAGAAACTGCGTGTGCTTTATCAGATTGTGCCTTTAGGGAAACACGGACAGAAAGAAAATATTTCCGAATTTTTCACATCCATGTTCTCTTGACTCGTATAAATTGGTGGTGTTTCTTTTTAAAGAAGCAACGATGGCAGATTAATTTATTTGCAGATTATTTACTGACTTAAATGTTTCATGTTGCACTGCAAATCTGTGCATTTAAGATGTAAAGTACATGTTTAGCATTTTTGCTTGATTATGAGAACAGATGATTTTTTTTTTCCTTTCAAACTACTAAACTGTTTATCTGTTAAGGACTAAATCTTGCAACATTTCAACAGACTTTAGGCTTTTCAGTGCTTTTGTGCAGAATTTTAGTCGCCACCATCAAATCTGTTGCTAGGAGTGGCTTGAAAGGTCATCATCCGATATTGGGTAAATATGAACAGAAGCATCAGTGCTCCAGTTTATTTTAAATGTCCCTTTAATGTGTCTGTTGTGGCTCTGTGAGTCATGCTGTTTTGGGGGGATTTCTTATTTAACAGTGTTGCATTTTGTTTGTGTTTCTATTCATTTCCAGTTTTTACTTTACCACATGAATAGACTGTTGGTCCTGCTGGATTTGAGTAATTTTGCCAATGGTGATCTTAATCAGAAGTCTACACATGGATTTAGCTGAACTTGTGTAATCACATATGGATGGACTGCAGGTATCCTGAATGAAGATCCCCAATGCAGTCAGTTTCTCCTTATCCTTTCATCTGACTCAAACACAGTTTGATTGATGTACAAATCAGTCAGGACCACTATAGTCAAAATAAGACGTTTGTTTCCATCTGCTGTAAATTCTGTTTGACTAAATGTCTGCGAGAGCAGCAGCAAGACATCAGCGCAGAGCAGAGGAGGCATCAGCAACATCAGATGTGACGGTGATTAAGAGGAGCTTGTAGACTCACAGCAGCTGTAGACCTTATGTGAAATTAGCCTGTTGGATGTGTAGACGGGTATCAGCTATGTAATCAGCTTATGTGGGTTGGTAATGAGATCAGATCTCTGTGGGCCGACTGATCAATTGTGTTAAAGAGAGAGCTGAACCTGAACGTTAAACTTTTGATTTTGTGATCGATTTACACTCCTACCTTCACCCACGGCCACGAGCTGTGTAGTGACCAAAGAAAAAAAAAAAGCAGGTACAAGCTGAGTAAATGAGCTTCCTATAGACGCGTGCCTGTGTCAACTCTTGTTTAGTGAAGACACTCGTCCATCAAAAGGAGCCAGATTCGGTGGCTTAAGCATCCTGCTACAGTTCCTCCTTGGCACGGTGTAGTGTAGAGGTGATTCGGGCATGTCTAAGTAAGGTGAAAGATTATGTGTCCGGGCTGGCTTGGGGCCACCTTATTATCTCCATGGAGGAGCCTGAGAAGATGGACGACTGAGTAGATTGATTTCTAACTGCTGACAATTACTTAAAAAAATAAAACCCTTTATTTCCTCTGGTTTTCCTGCCTTACCTCTTCAGTGTAACTTGGCACACTGTCTTATATTGTCATTCTTCAGTCAGATGTCACCAGACACAAGCTGGCTATGTGACTGCAGTGACAAGCATCTAAACACAGCATGATTGGCTCTCTGACACTCTGCGACCCCCAAGGGGACGACACTCTGACACTTCCCTCTGACATCTGACACATCAGCTTCATGCAGCGCTGACACTCCCGCCCTGTTTCCCCTCTGACATGAACACACACACTGTCTCCCTCTGTTTTTCCTCTCTGTGCATGCCTAAATGCACCCTGGCACTCGTACGCACCCTCTTCACTATATTCTCTCATACTTACTCTATCGATCTGCATGCATGTGAATAATTAGACTTAAATTCGCATATGCATCCTCACACACGCACACTCGCATGCACGCACACACACACACACACACTCACACACACACAGATCTGCAGGCAGTCTCGGATTTAGGCAGACAGATAGTCAGAGGCTGTTGAGTGTAAAACGAGGCTCCCTGTCCATCTGCCCCTCTTTGAACTCCCCTCACAGAGGAATTCTTCTGGTTTAAAGCTACACAAGCATGAATAATTTGGTCGTTGGTCCACTCGATAAAACCCTAAAGCTCCAACTCTTAATTAACAAAGTTGTCTTCTTGCTCAGTACATTACTTTACAGTATGGTAATTACTGAAACACACATTCAAGCACAAATCAGTGGTTCGTGGCTGTGTGTTTCACGGCATGCTGTTCAACCGTGTCAGAAATTAAAAGTGTTACTAGTTGTTCCAAAGGGCAGAAATCACTGTCATAAGGAGGAGAGAGACTTTGATTAAATTAGGATACCAAGGCACGTTTTCAAACAGTCAGTGTGTTTCAGTTGGCTGCACGTGGCAGATATCGCTGGATCGAGAAAGAAAAGAGAAGTCTGCTTTCTTGTGCTGAAGTGGGTGTGAATGAGTGTCGCGCTGCAGGTTTTAGGAGGTTAATGAAAGGGTCAGAAAACAGTCATTTAACTTTAAATGTGCAGTCAGTAATTTGGGGGGTTATTTAATAGAGTAAAAAACAGATATTCTACTCATAAATATACATAGATTAGTGTATAATTGTCTTCCAGCAAACTGATGCGTCCTCATAAACTCATAATTAATCCATTAAAAGTAAATAGGAGTGCATTCTTCAGACTCAACATATGAAGTATTACACCTGTGTTTTTTACTCTTCATGTCACGTCATCCTGTTCCTCCTCAACTGAAACCTCAAAAGGAAAGTCAGGTTTCTAACGTGGAAAAAACACACTTATTTATTCCCAATATTCTTGCGACCCCCCCATCGCTGGACAGCTGACAAAATCTGGCTGAACAACACCAACAGCTGGTTATAAGCTAACATTATGCAGTGGCCCTGTAGCCCCTTTTGCACATTTATGATTTTTATATCTTGAAGGTAAAATTCTAACAAAACAGATTCTTTGATTTATTTCATTGCTTTGAGATTGATGTGTGGTCACATATGCATATATAAATTAGAAGGCAGCTCATTGATGACAGCGTCACCAGTCGGTAAGTATTCTTTTGGTACTTGGTCTGAAGGCAGTTTGTGAAATAATCAGTCTTTTATTTTTCTTCCTCAACATGATTTGTCAAACATAATTTCATGTATCTGAGCACAAACTTTCATCTGTCTGCTCTTTATCTTCTGATTTGTGTCCATATATGCAAAATCAATATGTTCTGGATTGGATTTAGATTAGAGGGGCTGGAGGGATTGGAGTGAAGAATTTCACTTTCTCCTGTTCCTTCATGTTGTCATAGGTTATTGATTGCTTGGCTAACTTTAGCCATTAACACCGGTGCAGGAAAAGATGCTGGTTTGGATTTAAATACAGTTGTTGTCTTTGAAAGCTTTGCTGACCCACACCCACTTTCTCTAGACAAAATACATGCTTCTGACACAAATATACTTCCTATTGAAACCCATTATTGGAAAAACTGTGTTAACTGGCATGACAGAATATGACACTGTGTGACCATTAACCCCAAAAAATAGATATTAAAGAGAGAAGCATCACCGTCTACTGGTATCATATAAATAAAACTGAATAGAGCTGTAGGTGGAAAAAAGTAGAGCAAGAGCCGACGCGTCCTTCCTCCAGGGATAAAAAGAAATAAATAAAAATGACACACTTTTCCAGCGGTTCGACATTTTCAACATCTAGAGTGATTATTTCTTAGAAGCTCGGTTATCCCCTCTTTATTTTAGGATAAATACTGTCTATCAGATTTTTATATCAGTTTTTCTTTTTAAAACACCATTAACTTTTACATCTTGAAGTAGAGCTAAATCACAAAATGCTTAAAGGGCAGAAATTTACATGAAAAATCTGGTGAGTACAGACGAGAATGAGACGCTATCACGTAGCAGTGTCTGCTCCACTGGCAGTAAAAGCTCAGACTGAGCACAAAAATGTAGTGCTCTATTTTCTAAACTGTCTCCTTGAAAGATCCATTATCACCACTACCCTAAGAACATATAACCTGTAACCACACCTATTCACACTCTTACAGGGAGGGGGAGCGTAATAGCCTCTTGAGGTATCAATCTCCTGACTGAGGACAGTGCTGCTGGGCTTTCTGTCATTTTTTAAATAATGGCTGGATTTCTTTCTGAATTTGAACCTGGACATGTTTTTTTTTTTTTCTGCCACAAGTTTCACTTTAGACTTTAGTTACACGATGGATGTCGACATAATGATGTCAACCCATTGGTTGGTGGACTTCACACTGTAGCACTTGATGAACTTTTTGAGTCCAGATGGAGTGCTAGCTATCAGCTAACAACAGTGAGCTTGGTTAGCTCTACGTATGTAACGCGCAGACATGCACAGCTAGAAACTACAAGAAATTAACCAACCACAACTGGAACACAAACTTCCTAGATGGTCTGCATCTCACTGTATTTTATATTGTTTCTCAAATAATTTGATGTAGAGTTAGACCAGAGCTGGGTCACTAACTCACTTTGCTGTATATCGTGGCTCTCTTCTCCTTCAGTAACTACTTCACTGCACCCACATTCCCCCTTTTTATGGATGACTAAGTAAGGCGACCGCTGCTAGCAGCATTTTTCTTGCTGTTGCGGCAACTTCTCTGACATACTTTCCACTTCAATCCCGCTAAGTCACACTGAGTCACTCACACAGGTGCAGTGAAGCTGTGGTTACTGGGTGGAGCGAAACACTGGTGAAGATCGTCAAGGAATTATTTTGAATTTAATTGGCATTCTGTTGTCGTCTCTGGCTCCCGCTCCTCTCCTCTCCTCTGTTTTCTGAACAAATGCTAGCTCCTCTGTGCCCTCCACCATTACTCACAGGTGTTTGTTGCTGGTCTAATGAAGTCAGTGCCGTTCTGTGCTCTTAATCATGATAATCGATTTAAACGGTGTGCTGCATGTTAGAAAGTTAACCATGGTTTCTGACTGAGACTATGAAAGATTTTGGCCATGACAATTGCACAATGAAAATGTGATAAGATAACGTTTTCACAACATTTTCTGTTGAAATTTGTCTGATAGGTCCGGTGCACTGACCTCTCAGTATCCAGATGGATGAATCATTTAAAAACTGGAATCTATCCACAGACCCCAGAACTGTATGTGCTTTTCAATACTGCAAAGTTGGGCATTTTAACATGCTTGTCTATGGGGACTGACTTGTATTTTGGGCCACTGCCAAATGGCCATTAGAGGAACTGCAGTTTTTGGCACTTCCACATTGGTTTCACTTTTTTAGCCCTAGAGGTTGTTGCATGAATTCACACAGGTCTCCTTTCACCAGCAGCACATAGGATTACATGGCATGTCAAGTCATGACTACCTGAACAATGAAAGAACTTTTCTCTCAGCACCAAGTGACATGCTTGAGACTGAGAGTCTTTTTTCCAAAATTGTCGTGGATCAAGAAAAGGCAGCATGTTTTAGGGGTTTTTTTTCTCAGGGTTTTTCAGTGATGGACAGATATTGAGATTGTGGCCACCATGATTTTCTTCCAGCTGGAATGATCTGTTTTTATGGTCTGATCTAGAAAAATGCATTTAGCTCAAAATATTATTCAACTAGTTCAAAAATACTCTGCACACCTGAATAAATGACAGGTGTGTTGGAGGAAAATGTTTTCAAAGTATCAGTTATAACCACACCATCTCGCTACGTCACACTGACAGTGTAATTTAATAAAATCATGCACATTCATACCTCTGGGGAGTTTAAAAGCACCAATTAACCTAACGCCACTAACTGCATGACGTCGGACTGTGAGAGGAAGTCAGGCAGCGAGAACATGCTAACTGCACACAGAAAGGCCTCGGCCAGACGATGGATTTAAACCAAGAACCTTCTTGCTTCAGCACGGCTAAACATCGTGCCGCCATGCAGCTCTTTGTGTGGAGGTTATAATTTATAATGTATCATTTAAAAAAAGAAAAATATTATTAAAAGCTTTAAGCAGTCTTATCATGGTATTTTTTGCCTGTTGCTGCCCCTGTTGTCACTATTCCAACCAGAATCATCAGTCTCGTCTGTGCACCTTTGCTGCTGTGGAAGAATGAAGTGCTGCCAGGTTTTCAGAATTCTGACTTGGTACATTGTATTTGGACAAAGTTTCACCAGTTTCAATTTTAACTGCTTTATCCTAATTTAAGTACGGTTTTCTGACTTTATTTAAATGCCCATCAGGATTCATGTTATTCATGTTTAAACATTTCACCTGTTTCTCCTTTAAATAAGAGAACGAGAGAGAGAGAGAGAGAGAGTACAACGGAGCAGTTTGTGAGAGCGAGTGAGCATAAAGAGAGAGATGATACTTCAGTTTAGATACTGCTGCATTATTGAATGTAATTTTGTGTTTAAGCACTCGTATACCTAAATCAGTGGTTCTTAACCTGGGTTCGATTGAACCCTCGGGGTTCGGTGAGTCGGTCTGAGGGGTTCGGCAGAGCCTCCGCCGTGACATGCACGGCTCATTTTGTGCACCAGTAAAAAACATATCTATGTCTTGAATTTGAAAAAAAATCATATTTTATTTTTCACTAAAGAGGGGTTCAGTGAATGCACATATGAAACTGGTGGGGCTCGGTACCTCCAACAAGGTTGAGAACCACTGACCTAAATGCAGTTGTAGACACAGGAACAAATCCTTTAACACTGAATGTTGAATCGCAGTTCTTCTCCTGCTCTCTTTCACCCTTTTCTGTAACTACTGAATCTATGTAATAAAGATAAAAAGGCAATAGAAATTGTCTTTAAAAAATGCATCGAATCAGCCTGAGAAGCTTCAGTGCCTCAGTCATTATGAAAAGTTATCAGGAGTTATGGCTTCTAACAACAGTAAATGGTACTTTAATTATTAGATTCTTAATGCTGCTCGAGCAGTTTGTGCAGTCGTGTATAGAGACATTCATTCATTTTTAGTGAGGATGTGTAGAACCGCTGCTTTGGGTGCCATTGTCTTGGCCTCCGTTGCAAATATAAGGAACCGTGGATTTGCTTTTAACCAGGATATTTGCTCCGAGGCACACACAAAACAATAAGTCTCTTTTGGTCAGGCATCTAAAATTGAAATGAACTGTGCAATCATCACCGGCACTGACTGGTCATGTTCAAAGAATAAAAGCAGGAAGGGCAGTGGAATAGCAATGAGCGGTTATTTCCCAGCCAATTAAACAAATGAGTGTTTTCATGATTAATGGACTCATTGTTTAATCTTTAAAATGACACAAAATTATGAGAGAAGGCTCTTTCATCTAAACATGTCTAATCATCACATTTAAGAAGCTGGAACCAGCAAAAATAATCAAACTCAAACATAGTTTCCTTTCAGCTCACTAATTTATTACAGACTGTTACAGAAAACGAAGGCAGAATAATCCAGTCTAATTGAACTGAAATATTTTTGATTTATAAAACAAATCATACTCGGTATCCCTGAATACAATTGAGTGTCGTTCCTGTATCTGTACATTCAGTTTAAATATAACATACAGTATCTTTCCTAATTGTAAGTAAAGCCTCTGAAAACACCAGAAACAAACATGATCCCACTTAAAGTCTAATTTTACTCCCGCTTTGTCATCGAACGACACATTATGCACTTGGTGATTCCTGAGCTTTAGTTCAATAATGTGAGTCAGTTCAAACACAGCCTTTCTGCCTTAAATACTACTGTTTGCTATAGACTGTATATAAAAAATGGACACGTCTGAACTCCATATTTTGACGTTTCAACATTGGTGTTTTGGCTACCAGCAGATTTGGCACACAGATACCTGCTAATTAGTGCAGTCGCAGATAAACCAAACTGGACTAAAGACGTTTTAAGAAGTCTCTTAGTATAATTAAGGGAGGTGAGAGCGGGGCTAAGGGCCAACGCTAGCAGTTTACTATCCAAAGTTTGTGGACAGTCAGTTAACAGGTGATAATTCAAATAAAAATGCACCAAAAGGCAACCAACACCAGAAAAATGGAGCGGTCCTGTTCAGGAAGTGAGACTGACAGAAGTGAGGTCGAGCAGATGGCAACCTGTCAGTCAAAGCAGCCACACCTGTAGTTAACATTTAAAAAGTCCAGATGACTTTTTTGTAAAAACAGTTGTTATGACGGGGTCGCTATGGAAACATGCAAGTTTCTTGTGTTTCTTGTGACATGACTCACTTTTCAGGTAAGAGTGTTTTACTTTGAAGTCAAGCATGTAAA
Organism: Oreochromis aureus; assembly: GCF_013358895.1. Lineage (NCBI taxonomy): Eukaryota > Metazoa > Chordata > Actinopteri > Cichliformes > Cichlidae > Oreochromis > Oreochromis aureus. The sequence continues at coordinate 35,542,011 of NC_052952.1, read as the reverse complement.
TACACCAAACTACAAATCTTTACAGTAGTTATACAATAAATAAGCAATCACTTTTTTGTCTTTATGAGGTTAAAGTTTTTCCCATCAATGCTTTTTGGGATGTAACTGCCTGTGAAAAGTATTAAAAGAAGTATTAAGATATATATTTATGAACTGTTTTAAAGAGTTACGTCTAACATATAAAGAACATTAAATTATCATCCTTAAAGTGCTCTGGATGACAATACAACCCAGTGCGGTCCTCACCCGGTTGCCAAGGCTAATTATTTAAAGCTGTGAGTAAAGGAGGTCTTTAAAGGTTATAGTCTCATTAATGGGATGTTGGGAGTATCCGAGCAGTAGAAGCATCTTCCCTCCCCTTATTTCTCTTCTTTCTCTCTGTTCAGGTGCTGGGCCTCCAGCCGATCGGACAGTGGTGATTGACGAATACAGGTACCTGTCTCAAAAGCTGTTTGCAGCCGTGTCCGTCTTCGCCGGCCTCGGCATCCTGCTCGGCATCGTCTGTCTAACCTTCAACATCTATAATGGGAACGTCCGGTGAGTCCTCAAACACTCGACATCCCCGTAGCCTGAAATATTCTCCTCTCGTAGTCTTCGCTTATTATTTTGCATTCACTGTCGTTCTGTTTATCTTGCCTTGAGTTTTTTTGGAGAGGTCATTGTATAAGCTGCTTCTCCTGCACAAGCCTTTTACTTGTTTACTTTGGATTCAAGTGTGTGTCAGTGAAAGTGTGTTTGAATATAAATGAGTGCCTTTGTGAGCACACCAGACATTTTTAAATAATTGTATTTTTTACTCTAAAACAGAAAAATTATGCTCCCACAATTTTGAGACTTAATTAGTGCAGATTTTGAAATAAATCCAAAATGTTATAGTGTCAGCTTTTCAAGTGTAGTAATTATTTTGTTTTCTTGCTTTACTTAATTAATTGCTTTTAGATTTTAAAGGCTGTTAATGCCACAGTCTTTGAGTCTTGAAATTAGCTGTGGTTAAGTCACGCAAGGAAAATCTTCCTTTTAAGATGGAGTTACAGATGAAATGGTCAAACAGCCAAAACTAATGAGGACCGACAGAGTCGTGTCTCAAAGATTCAAGAGACAGCTTTGTTACACAAAAGTCATCTGTTTGGATAAAAATCTGTGAAGTCAGTGGAAATCAGATCTTGTAACAACCTCCTGCTGCTCACGGAGACCTCATCACTGTGTTTGCACTCCAAGCGTGACTTTGAGTTTTTGTTGGATTTAAAACAGAGCTCAAAATAATTCTCAGAGATCTTCTTCTCCTTTGAGGTTAATGTAAATCAATGGCATGCTGTGTCTCGACTTTGCAAAGTTAGGGGTTTGGGCATGGTTATTTTTGCAATCTTGCTGCTGGTTTCATTGTCACAGCTTAAACATGGCTCTAGAGCAAATGCAAATACATTCAGTTAAAAAAAAATGCCTTTTGAACTAGGATTTATGAGCTTAATACATGTCTGTGAAGCCAGTGGAGGATATCTCTGAGGTCTCTTTAACATAGTATTTTTATGTTTGACCCGGGTCAAAGTGATTTACAGTCTCACAAGTTCACGAGCTTATCAGGAGATTTACTTATTTATTTATTTTCTTTGGAAAGCTGGAGAGGTTTGTTCTTTTGAGGATCTCTGGCTGGCTCGAGTGTGCCAATCAGGCCCTCCTCCACCTTTGATTATATTTCAAACACAATTTCACCACGGGCTCCTTTCAGCAGCCAAAACAGTATGAGTCAGATCAAATCAAATGCATTCAGTAAGATGTTTTCACAAAACAGGTTTGCACCAGCTGCCTTGTTAGGAGACAAAACTACAAAATCAATCCACCTTAAAACAACAAAAAAGTCAAAAGCAATCACAGTCCTAGACGAGAAATCCAACGAACTGAATCCGACACGTCTGACCTTTCGATGTCTCAGGTGCAGCTACAATAAAGTTCAGAAAATGTTTGACCTTCCAGGTGATTTCACACCTGTAGTTCAGTTAATTTGGTTCGCAAACGGAGAAACAGATGTTTGCTCTTCAGCTGCATTTATAGAGCAGGAAAAAGTGACTCAGATCTGGGTTTTTTCACTGAGCTGAATTTTAGAGTGTACAAAAACCACAAACAACAAACATGAGCTGCAATAATGCCATATAAACACCTGGGGAGTGAAGTGCTCAGTGCATCATGGGAAGTCCCCCAGAAGCGCATTCATCTAGCGGCATGACTAAAGGATGGTTCAAGGTCACCTGATCCACCCCCAACTATAAGCTTTTTTTTGTTTTGTTTTTTTAAAAAGGACATTTTGAAGCCTGATCTTAAAAGCAGAGGGTTTCTGTCTCCTGAACCTGAACTGGGAGCCGGTTGCACAGGAGAGGGACCTGGAAGCTGAAGGCTCTGCCTCCCATTCTAATTTGGGGAACTCTAAGAACACAAGTAGGCCTGCAGTCTGAGAGCAAAGTGCACTATTAGGATAAAATGGTACTATGAAATTATTTCAATTTAACCGTGAGCCAATAGAAGAGAAGCTAATACACGAGACGTATAATCTCTCTTTCAATTCAGCTTCTAGGACTGCTGGATAATAAGGAATTACACTAGTCCAGCCTTCCCAAATACAGAGTGGTGTGAACAGCACAGATCACATGGACTCTTTTGTTTTCTGATTCAGACCAATTAGATGTGCATCTTTAATCTGAGCAGTCAAAATGGACTTTATGTGATCAGCCATGAGAATCCTGTGGAGGCACTTAGATGTATAGTTAACATCTTCATTCCTGAAACACTCTGTACTGGCTTCAAGCAATATTTGTTACGAGAAAAAAAAACAGAACCATTTTTCAAAGGTCAAAGAGGCCATCTTATGAACATGGATGTAATATTTGCCATGCTTTATTTCTGTTGCTCCAAATAAAGGTGCAAAGCATTCAGAGCTTGGGCCAAGAGATAGTTTAAGATAGTTTAAAGGACACAGGTCTTAAAACTGAAGCGCCTTAAGCCTTCATTCTTTTTAATGCATTCTACCCTGACTGAAAAAAGCTTCCAGTAGAATCGATGTGTGTGAGAGAGAACAGCCCTCAGCTCACTGACTCTTTGACCTCAGTAAACACTTTGCTGATGACTTTATGTGCTCAATCACAACTTTCAGGATATAAAAAATCAACACGGAGTACATTTTATAACATTTTGGTAATTATTAGAGTCAGGAAGGAGAATTAGCCGAGCTACACTCGCTGTAAGCCAGTGAGCTTCCTGCATCCTTGGTCTCACAGTCAGATCCATCTATTGTCATGTTTGGTTTTGAAATACAGCCAGATTAAAGTGTATTCTCAGATTGAGTTTTAACCTGAAGTAAAGTCATTATTGTATTTTCTGGAACCTTTCAAACATCGTCCAACGAACTGATGCTGCTTTCAGGAAAGAGACAGAGTAGCTACTGATTTTCAGTGTTTTCTTGCTCTGAGCACCACAAGACAAATACAATTTATTTCCATTACATTCATTGGAAGACAGACATCTCTACACGATCTCCAATACTGGGAAACACAGCACTACAGGCAACAGGAAAAAATACCTATATTTGATTAGTGGTTAACATTTCTTGTAAGGGATTTGCGTCCTGAAACTGTGGATATTTGTTTCATTAGTTCTGGCCCAGTTCTGGTTGGCACAAGCTTTTTTTTTTTTTTAAGCAAACAACAAAGTCAATACTGACTCATTAAATGGGTAATTTTGCATTAGCGCATGATACAGAAACCAAATTGTGGTGACTGACAGCAGGCTGTGCAGCGCACTAATGCTTCTGATCTATATATTTATGCTCCCTGGTGTCACATACATCACATACTGTTATCGTGTGAGAGCAGTCATGCAGAGATAAAAATCGAGCACAGAAGGGGAAAAAATGACAGTTTTTCTTCCAACACTGGCCTCAATCAATCATAATTCAAAGCAGCAGTTCAACACTGTGCATAATAAAAACAGAAAGCAACACTTCATGTCAGAGAATAACCCCCGCAGCACGTCATACATCAATGGTATATAACAGACTGAAAGGTTACTTCAGATGTTTTAGCATTCGTTAGCGAGTCAGAGAGTGTACATGTGAATGTATGTTTGTATGCGCTCTACATGAGTGTGCAGCTGTGCAGTAAATAAGCAGTGCGGCCCCCGGGGATGTGCAAGGGGAGGTCAATGGGATAAAACAGTCAAACGTGCACACTCTGCTGCAGGAGATCGGTAGCCTGAGCAGAATATATTAAAAACTCTTAAATTGAAACTAAATCTCTTCTTGGGAACATTATAATGCTGAGAAGGTCCCTGGAGGAATTTAAATAAACACATTGTCTTGAACAGAGAGAAATCACTGTGCCTTTTTTTTTCTTCTTGATTGTCCATTTAGCTCCTGTCTCTTCTCTCACACTCACTGTAGCTTTTAAATATGACTGCTGCAGCAGCAGTGCAGAGGCAAAACTTTCATCTGATTTTTCAAAGCAGGACGTAGACCATGAAGAGCTTAAAGATACTGTGCAGCTTCCAGAAAACTATTGTTATTAGTGCAGCTTATGCTTGCATGCAGTGTGTGTGCTAGAATAGAATAGAATAGAATAGAATAGAATAGAATGCCTTTATTGTCACTATACGGTTGTACAATGAGATACAGAGCATCTCCTACTCAGTGCAAACATGCTGGGGGGGGCACAGTTCTGCAGCACTATATACATATGGACAGTATTAACAGAGGAAAAAAAAAATATATATATATAAAATGTACAAATATACAAGCCGGTTTTAAAGAAAAGTAATATGTAATAAATAGTGTTGTGTATATACAGTTGGGTTATTGCACATAGAATTTGGTATTGCACAGTGATGATTAATAAAGGAAGTGGGAAGGAAAAAAAATGTGTGTCGGGGCTGTGCTATCAGTGCATGTGTGAGTTCAGGGTGGTTATGGCTTTGGGAAGAAACTGTTTTTGAGTCTGTGGGGTTTGTGCTGATGCACCTGTAGCGCTTCCCTGAGGGAAGCAGGCTGGTATGTTGAAACCAGGGTGGGAGCTGTCCTTGATGATGTTTGCTGCTCTGCTGAGGCAGCGGGAGGAATAAATGTCCATCAGGGAGGGGAGAGGCAGCCGATGATCTTTTGTGCTGTCTTGACCACACTCTGAAGCCTCACTCTATCCACCTTGGTGCAGCTGCCGTACCATACTGTGATGCAGTAGGTTAGCAGGCTCTCAATGGACAAGCTTGTACTTCCTGAGGACTCTCAGGAAGTGCAGCCACTGTTGGGCCTTCTTGACGACCGCTGAGATGTTTTCTGTCCAGGAGATGTCAGCAGAGATGAGGACACCAAGGAATCGGAAGGTGTGGACCCTCTCCACACACTCCCCGTTGATGTAGAGGGGGGCCAAGTCGGTGTTGTGTCTCCTGAAGTCAACAATGACTTCTTTGGTTTTCTTAGTGTTCAGTGCCAGGTTGTTTTCTGAACACCAGGCTGCCAGCTTCAGGACTTCCTCTCTGTACTCTGCCTCGTCTCCCTTTGAGATGAGTCCGACTGCCGTGGTGTCATCAGCAAACTTGATGATGAGAGTGTTGTTGTGGGTCGGACTGCAGTCGTGGGTGTAGAGAGAATACAGGAGGGGGCTCAGCACACAGCCCTGTCGGGAGCCAGTGCTCAGTGTGCGAGTGGAGGAGAGATGAGGGTGGAGTCTTACAGTCTGGGGCCGGTTTGTGAGAAAGTACTTTATCCAGGCACATGTGAGAGGAGGGAGGCCAAGAGTGACCAGTTTGGTGATGAGGATGTCCGGGATGATTGTATTAAAGGCTGAGCTGTAGTCCACGAAGAGCATTCGGACGTAGCTCTGCTGCTGTGACGATGGCGTCTTCTGTGGATCTGTTTGCGCGGTATGCAAACTGGTGGGGGTCGAATTCTGGGGGGACCCCCACCAGTTTTATCCTACTCTGTTAGGTTCCACTCTTTTATATTGAGTACTGGATGCCATGTATGTTGTATAACTGGGAAACCAACAAATGCAGAAATGGTGAAAAGAAAGTTTTTCATATCAGGCCATAATAAAAGTCAGGTCTTAAAATGAGGTAAATCCAGCCTCAGATGCACTACAAAGTACACATGTACTGCTTCCATAGGAATTCTGATAATCACATGTATAGAAACCCCAGTGAAGAATGAGTTGGTCCACAGGCTTATAGAGGTGACCAAGAGAACCTTTTCAATTCAGTTAAATTACATTTTATTTATGTAGCACCAAAGCACAACAGCAGTCGCCTTAATGCACTTTATATTGTAAGACCCTACAGTAATACAAAGAAAACCCCATCAATCAAACAACCCCTTTTGAGCAAGCACTTGGCGACAGTAGGAAGGAAAAACTCCCTTTTAACAGGAAGAAACATCCAGCTGAACCAGGCTCAGGGAGGGGCGGCCGTCCGCCATGACTGGTTGCGTGCGAGGGGAGGAAGACGGGACAAAAGCCATGCTGTGAAGGGAAGATCTGAGTTTTTAAGCTGCATTACAGTCTGTTCACCCACTGGCAATAAAAAGTGTTTAATTCATGAAAGAGAGGTAAATAGTGCACCTCCATGGGGAATGTTTGCTACTGTGGCAAACGCTAAACTCTGTTTAGAAGGTTATTGAATTAAATCCCCTCAACTAAATTGGACACCACTCAACTGTTCGATTTTTACAGGTATCTGTGATCCCTAGGAAGTGAGTCATTCTCTCTTTGGCAATCTTTCCTGTGAAGATACAGCAAAAAAACCCAAAAACTGACCTTTTCTGTTTGTGTGTTTGTGATAAAAACCTCTACAAAGCAGACTAATGATTTTTCCTGGATTTTATCCATCTAATGCAGTGCACACAACAAATAACCTTTTTCTTTGTGGCTTTATGGTGAAAAAATGTGTCTCACCTGAAATTGTCCTCTTGCACTGCTCACAGAAGATAGGACGTCGCCTTCTGTCAGCACTAATTAGACTAATGAGTGCCAATCACACATCAAAGGAGATGCCCGGGGAGGAAGAGTGTTTCTATATTTGGACCTTTTTTTCTCAGTGTGATGAACCATCCAAACAAATCAGGATGATAATGTTTTAATTAAAAAACCCTACATTTAAAAACAAAACAAAAAAAGATGAGCTTTCTTGGAGCTCGCAACAAAACAATTATCGCCTGCTCACAAATTCATTGAATCTACCTTTAAGCTGAAACATGTTTTTTCTAATTGTGTTTTTTTTTCTCTTTATTTGTGTTTCTGTGTGAATCTGTTACAATTTTAGGTACATCCAGAACTCACAGCCCTACCTGAACAACATGACAGCGGTGGGCTGCATGATGGCGCTCGCTGCTGTGTTCCCGCTGGGGATTGATGGTCACCACGTCCAGAAGTCTCAGTTCCCCGTCGTCTGCCAGGTAACAGAGAAAAAGACACAGGGAGGGAAGGGCAAGTAAGAGCCAGAAGTCAAAGTGTAGAGGAGTAATCGTGTTATTGTAACTACAAATATATTTTTCTACTGATGTGATACTAATAGCTGAGAACTTAATAAGCATCAACAAGACACAATACTGGACTGAAAAATGAGGCCAAAAACTTTCTCGAATGGCTCCAAAAGTAAATCAATCCTCGTGGACTTTAAATGCCCAACTTTGTATCAGAAGTGCACAAAAGTAGCTTAGGACTCTATAGTTAATTTACAGCTTCATAACTGTATGTGTGAGGGGTGGAGGGGATATATATTTTTAATCTTCCTTATATTAAGGCTTAAAGTTCACGTCTGCTTTGACAGACGGGTCAGTGTTTCCTCTGTTAGACGTCTGCTCAGCTTGTTGGAGTCACAGAATTGAAGTGTTTGAGGGTGTTGTGCATTGTTGCTTCTTTTTGGAGCAGAATAGTCATTTGGGTTGCCATGCGTGTAATTTTAATAACAGACCTTCCAAGAATGTGCTCTATTTTTGGTGAGTGAAATTCTATTTTAATGTGTGATATTTTCCAGGGGACGTACTCAGGGGGGAGTGAAAAGTGAAACCAACATAAAGTGTTTTTTTCTTCAGGCCCTGTGTTCTCGTTAAAAAAAAATCATCTTCCTCACAAAATGAACCGAGTCTCACATCCTTCAGTCAGAGACATCGATAGAGGAACAGGTGATAAACGTATGGAAAGAATAAAAACAATCAACAATCAATAAAAACAAAATTCAGCTGGGATGCTAGAGTTAATCAAACACCCTGATGACATCACATCATCCTGCTAGCATAAAAATTACTTGGTGTGCTTAATTTATGAAAAACTTTTGAGCATTTGGTTTTAGAATATTTTAATTCTGTATGTTGATAACAATGTGAAACTAGTTAACAGGGTCAGGACACGGCCAATTTATTGGGTACACCTGTTTAACTGTTCATTAAGACAAATATCTAATAAGCCAATCATGTGGCAGCAGTGCATAGTCAAGGTGACCTGCTGAAGTTCAGACTGAGCATCAGAATGGGGAAGAAAAGGTTGTTGGTGCCAGATGGACTGGTCTGTGTTTCACAAACTGCTGATCTACGAGATTTTCCCACATAACATCTGTAAGGTTTACAAAATGTTCTGAAAAAGAGAAAACTCAGTGAGCAGCAGTTCTCTGGGTGAAAATGCCTTGATGATGCCAGAGGTCAGAGGAGAATGTCCAGACTCCTTGGAGCTGATAGGAAGGCAACATAGACTCGAATCGCTACAATCGAGTTATGTCTAAGTCCATTTATCAGTCTCACGGCTTGTGCAAAGAACCCTTCCAGCATCCTGGTGGTTCTGCAGCTGATGCTCCTGTACCTCTTGCCAGATGGCAGGAGGGAGAACAGGCCATGGGAGGGGTGGTGGAGATAGCTCTGTGATGAGAGAGGGGAACCAACAATCCTCCTGACGGTCTTAACAATCCTATTAAGTTGACGCTTCTCGTAGGACTTGCAGCTGCCAAACCAAGCTGTAAAACCTTGTGTCAGGATGTTTTCAATGGTGCCTCTGTAGAACGTTGTGAGGTGAAGTGTGGCGAGTCCTGCTTTTGACAGAAGAGCTCTGAGATTTAAAGCACGCACAGCAGAGGCTGAGAACAAGGCGTAAAGAAGATGATTGGACTAGAGCAATGATGTCAGCACCAAGTTTGACAGCGTGGGAAAGTGGAAGTGATTTAAATAATAGACTAGCAGCAGATGAGTGATTACAGATCTGCATTATTGAACTTGTGTACAAGCTTCATAGTGGAAAAAAGTTGAAAGGTAGTCTCAGAATTTGGTAAAAACAACATGAAAGGATCCATTCGGTGTTGTATCAATAGTTCAGGCTGTCGGTGGTGTAAAGGTGTGCTAATATTTTCTTACTGGGGAAGCAGTCACCAGATCGATCCAGTCAATGCAATAGAGCACCTTTGTGATGTGGTGGAACGGAAGACTCACATCATGGATGTGCAGCCAACAAATCTGCTCTAACTGTGTGATGCTGTCAGTATGGTCCAAAACCTCAGAGGAATATTTCAGGCTCGCTTGTTGAATCTGTGCCATGAAGAATTAAAACCAACCTGTTACCAGCAAGGTGTAACTAATTAAATGGCCTGCAGGTATTTTCTCTGTCTTTGAGGATCAGGGAAAAAAAAACACTTTTTATCCAGAAGACAGTTTTTGTTATACAGTGCAAGTGGGCTAATAAAGCGCTCTTTTGGGTGTGTATGTGATATTTTTGTTGAATTACCTTAAAGGTTATAGATAGGGTGTCACATGGTTTAAATAGCTTTTTTCCCCCTCGTTTCATGTTGCCGCGTACACACAGTGAAGCGCATTACATAGATAAAGTTTTAGTCCCAGATCCTCCAGGACACTATCTTTGGAAAGTTTTATATAGTTTCTGGAAGCATGAATTGGAAGCGACTGGTCCAGCTGCGTGAGCTCTCAAATCAGGACTGATTATATGCATTTGTTTAACAGATTTGCTTATGTTTTTGCACTTTTCAGATACAGCTGTCAGGTTTAGTAAAGGTCTACCATTCTGTGAAATCGTGTGCCTACTTTAAGCAAGCCCACATTTAGGTGTCATGACGCACGGACAGCTGTGATATTCTTCGCCTGTGGCACACACACACCTGCGAACCAGACAGCAGTCAGCTCAGGGTTTTGATCGTGCTTATTTAGCGCATGAAAGACAACCAAAGTTTAAACACTGTCAAAATTCATTAAGCGTTTGAAAAGATTTTGGCATTCGTTGTTGCGGCTACGACTTTCTGGGCACAGACGATGGGATCCCAGCGCTAATGAGGAGTGGGAGTATGTCTCTGTCACCCATGTCGAGCCTTTGTGTAGCAGGGGGAGATTTCCATTTCTGTCGCTTCTCTGCTCTTTGTCCCTGTCCAGTTATTCCCTCTCATGCTTTGTTCTGCCTCTCTCTTGCACTCTGCCTCCGACCTTCTTCTCTTTTTTTCTGTTCCTGCAATCTCGCCATCTCTTGGGATTCATATTATCTCTCCCCTACTATTGCCCGCTCTCTGCATCTCACCTTGTCATCTATCTTTTTTGCGCCCCATACTTTACTCTCCCACTCTCCCCTTATACATCTATCAGTGTGTCTGTCTACCCCCATTCTCTCGTTCTCCTTTTTTCTTTTGTTCATCTCACCCTCTCTGCTACTCTCCTCTTGCTAACTCATCCCTCTCCTCCTATTGTGGATGTGTTGAATTTTAAAGAATGAAAACACAGAGCCATATACTGTCTTAATGGGATTTTTTTTCCATTAAGATAAAGATTTTGTTTGTTTTGTTGTTATTTAATAATAATTCTTAACAAACATCACTTAACTCAAACATCACCATGCAGCACAAATGCACACATCTCCATGTATGAAAGATGCAAATACAGAAAAATTCTAATAATTTAATTTAGTGCTTTAATTCAATCCAGTTTTATTTTTATAAGCAAAAGATCTCAACAGTAGTCGTCTCGAGGTGCTTTATATCGTAAAATAATACCCTACAGTCAAGCTAGCACTTGGTGACAGTGGGAAGAAAAAACTCCCTTTTAACAGGAAGAAAACTCTGATAAAGCAGATTGCTGTTGCAGTCTATATGTTTGTGTACTCGAACACAAAGTTGCGACTATTTCACATTTTTCCAACAGACTGGGATTCTTCTGTGGTTCCAGTTGGTAAATTTAATACTGGCCATAGTGTTTAAGCTGCTCTATGCTATGCTAGAGATACCATGGCTATAAGTTATTCCGTCAGTGCACATGCAGTGATGAACCTGTCTCACAACGGGATTCAAATTCCTGAATTTTAACAGTGGCAGGTTGAAACATTCATCGTTCAATATAACGGTTCTGAAATATTGTCGAAAAGTGTTTTGTGTTTGAGAGACGCAGTAAAACTGAGCCGATATCTGCATAAATAGCTCTGTGAAGCATGCAGGAGGAGCAGTGATGGTGTAGGGGGGCTTTCCTCTCAACACTGCTGGAGATTCATTCACAATTAAAGGCAACTCTTATCCAGCGTGGCTACCAGAGCACCCTGCAGAGGCACACTGACCTCTCTGGTTTGAGCTGGATGGAAGCATCATTACTCTGAAAGCAGAACAATGAACAAAAACAGCAGCTGTAGGCTCAGTGAGGGCTGTTTGAGCTGTTTTCATACATTATGGAAACCTAAAAGGTCTGGTGCATCTGGATCTGACATTAGCCTTATTAGTCCTTTCCTGAGTACAAAATATGCGTGATACTGATTGGTTGTGTCAGCATGAACAACTAAAATAGACAAATATAAATAAAGTAACGCTCTTAAAGTAAGTGGGACTATTTCCTGCAAGTACCATGTGAAAAAGTACTAGTTTGATTATAATCCTGAGGTGATTATCTCAAAATTGTCAAGCAGCATCAGATCCCCTGACCTCCACCATCACCGACCTAAACCCAGCTGAGGTTTGGGATGAACTGAAGCACAGAGTGAAGGAAGAGCAGTCAATAAGTGGTCGATGTATGAAAACTTCTGTTTGGAAATGCTCATTAAGATAGTTAAGAGACTGAAGAGTGCAAAGATTACACTAAAAATTGGCTGCTTCAAAGAATCTCTTTGAAGTTTTTTTTCTTTTTAACTTGTGCTATAATCCAAATGTGCTGCTTAATAGCTTTTCTTAAAGTGTATAAAATCTAAAAGTAATGAAAAACCTGTGAATGAGTAAACGTGTCCAAACTTTGCCGTATCCTTGAATAAAGGTATTTTAAAATGAAAATCCTCTCCTCAAGCCTAATCCTCTCATTCCTCCTTCTCTACTCCACTTTTGCTCCTCTCTCCTCTCCTGCAGTTCCGCCTGTGGCTCCTCGGCCTCGGCTTTAGCCTGGCCTACGGCAGCATGTTCACCAAGATCTGGTGGGTCCACACCCTCTTCACCAAGAAGGACGAGAAGAAGGAGAAGAAGAAGGTGAGCAGGAGGGAGGCTGAGAGAATCGAGGGCGGTGGGGATTAGCCTCTCGGCCGTCTCTGGAGAGCAGAGAAAGGATGGGATGGCGGGCACAGGCCACGCAGCGTGTGTGGCACCGGCTGATAAAAAAGTTCTTTAAAAACAACTTTGCAGCCTTCGTAGTAACATAAGCTTCTGAGGGGCGAGCGTTGCATCATCCACTAGCAGAGAGCAAGGATAAGGGTTGGACACACACTGATACAGATACTGTACACGTAAAGCACACATGGAGAAGAAAGAGTCTGAGCTCCCGATTCCCTCGTCATCACATTTGTTTGCATGCTGAAGCAGAGTTTGTATCTAGTTCTGTGTGTGTGTGTGTGTGTGTGTTTTCACCCTCTTTAAAGATAGTGTATCCTGCAGCCAGTAAGATATTGCCAGTCTGTGATGTGTTGTGGGAATTTCTAAGACCTAATCAGAAGAATAAGAGATTAAGCCATTTATGGAATATTTATGAATATGGATGAGTATTAAAGTTCGATGCAGAAATCCAGCCTTCGGGGCTTTATTATTTGAGCCAAAGCACAACGAATCGGGTTGACTTTCAACTCTCTTCCTGTCCACAGAAGGGCAATTTGCCAGAGAGCTCAGTGAGAGTATTTAAAGAAACTTTCACAAATGGAGGGGAGAATGGGCGCTTTTCAAGTCATTTTTCATGCAACTCAAGTGAAGAGGCGGCCCAGGACTGTGTAATGTGTTTTCTTCTTTATTTTATTCTTCAGTTTTGGTTGTTCCACGCTTGAATGGCTGTTACAATGTTGGAGGTGCTGTGCGTAAGCTAACATGGCTAAAGTTAAAAAAAAGCTGGAGAGTGGAAAGAGAGGAGGGAGCAAAGTGGGAAAGCTCATTTTTGTTGCTTGTTTTTCGGTTACGGCTTTATTGCTTCCATTATAGCTCAAGATAAGAATAATAGAATTGATAGCGCTCGCTTCCACACGAAAGTAGTGTCATCTCAGTTTGTATAAACGATGATTTCAGGTGCAAATACGGGCTCTGTAGCCGCACACAAACTCCTGCTGCTTCTAAAAACACACACTCTGTCAAGACACACATTCGGAGAGACAATTCGTGCCCAGTCATCCAGAAATCACAAGGACGCCTGTCGCATTATTTGTCCTGGTAGTTTGTCTTTGTTTGCGGACCAGCTCGTGATGCCCTTGGATAGTGATGACTCTTGTGTTTCTGTTTGTGTGTCTCCGACTCACACAGCAACACTTGGAGCCGTGGAAACTCTACGCAACGGTCGGGGTGCTGCTGGCTATCGACTTCCTGTCACTCATGATCTGGCAGATTGTGGATCCTTTGCACATTACTAAGGAGGTAGAGTACTAGAGACAGATGAGATCATTTGTGTGTCACCGCCCGTTTGCACAGACCGTGCAGCCACAGCCATCAGTCAGAAACGCAGTAATGAAACACTCGGTTGCGACTGAAGAATTGTTCTTTCATTTGGATTCATCTTGACTCAAAGAGCACAGTTTGAACCAGGGATAAATATCATGTTTAAGTGCAGATGAGCAGTAGCACTGGAACACTGATATTTAGGACTTTTATATATTTATCCCGGGAGGAGACGCAAATCCTTTGGGAGTTGCACCAGGGAGGGCATCCAGTGTAAAAACCTGTCAAATCAAACAGGCTCAGCTACCTGCTGAATAAGGGAGCAGCCAGATGTAGCCCTTATATGTTGATCTGTGCTTGATGTTTGTTAAAAGCACAGGTTACCCTGCGGCATCTCTATTGTGAGCAAGTTTATCCCTGCCTCATTTCTCCTTTCTCTGTAGGATCGTATGTTTTAACCACCTTTATTCAAAAAGGACTAAAAGCTTTATTCTTCATACTCTAAATGATGAGCAGCATGCTGTTTTGCTGTTTGCATACACTTACTACAAAGTAAAGTATTTCTGCCGTTGCTGTGGTCTTGTACTACGTTCACATTATGAACAATAAATTTAGAAAATGGCCACGCAGGCCGGTGCGATTGATGCTAAGCCGCTGTTCAAGTCTTGTAAGAATCATAACTGTGCTTTTGTGATTGGGTAACCCATCATGCTTTGTTTCTTCATACCAACGGCTTCCATTAAATTGTAATGGTACTTTAAACACACCATTAGTATATTTTAAAAAATGGTTTTATCTGTTTGAATCTTCAGGCTTGCTCATTTTCAGCTCTTACAGGTTAGAAAAAAATCATTTTTTTCCTGTAGTGAAGGGATATGGAGTATTTTTTTCACTACAGAGTATATAGAGAAATAGATGTGGTGCCTGTAACATCATACAGTAGTTATTTTGAATCCTTGACATGAGCGTTATGATTCTGACTTAGAAACACTCTCACATAGCAGCTTTCTCTAAAGCAACCAAAGTTTGTATTTATTTTACTCTAAATGAATTTGCAATTTTTTATGAAACAAAACTTGAAACCTGTGCGTGACCATAAGCTCAGCAGGAAAGTTTTTATTAATGTATAAACAAACGTAAATGTAACCAACATGGCAGAAAGGTCGTTTTTCCACAAATTTCTGCACATGCTGACTTCTTATCAAAACCACGGGAGGCTCCCCCTGCTGGTCATTTGTAAGACTGCAGGGTAACTGAATACCCATCTTTACTTTTGAATGTTTTTAATCTACTTTTTAAACCTCTTTTTAATTCTTTTCAATAATAACACAGACAATAATTTCCAGAGAAGAAAAAAACCTCCCATTAAGGTGCTCTGTGTTACCTGCTGAGCACTACGAAGCAGTCAGTCAGTCTGTGTTGAAGTTAGCAGCTAAAAACTGAGGGATATTCCTTAAGAGATGTAGCTGACCAAAGTTAAAGTTCAACATGGAGAGAGGGAACGCTGGAAAACCCACAGCGTAAAGAGAAGGCTACATATTCTTTTGCTGCTTTTTATCCCCTTAGTGTCCAAATTCAGTTAATGCTTCTATGTTTTGTGTTTTTTGATATCATAATGAGCCATTTTGATGTGTCACAGTGGGGAAAAATGAAACATTGCTGAACTCACTTTGAGCTCAGAAGACATTGATAATGGATGATGTGATAGTTGCTTGTCCACACCAGCTTGAAGAGATATTAGTTGAGGACAGTTTGGCTGTTTGCTTTGATTTGAAATCTATTAAAATAAAAATCCAATAACTGGTGATTTTTAAAAAATCTATATTCAAGTTTTACTTTATTTCCAAACTGAGTAGTGGCATAACAAGCTTTCTGGTAACCAATTGAATTTCTTTTAGGTGTCTTTTTATTCTCTACTAACCCCTGAGAGAAATATCTGGCTCTTTGGCTGCCAAATGAGCTACTATATTCACTAGCTAGTTACTAACTGTGCACAGTGGGCTTTTGCAGCTTTCTTGCTAAAAACGGCTGCCTGCTGCAGCTGAAAACGATGCTTTGAGAGCTGCGGCGAGTAAAAACACTGGGGCAAAATACGCTGTAAAACAGAGAAACTGCAGTGTGTGTTTGTCACTGTGAGTCACCCCTTTCATAAAACGAAAACGCACACAGGTAAATCACTGCTAACATGAAAATTCTGATTTGAAACCACTCCAATGATGGGAAAATTGCAATTGCTCTCCTCTGCTTCTTTTTACCACTTCACAGTTTCTACTCCACAAAATGATCTTTCAAGAAGGAGAGATCATTTGGAAGAAAAGACCAAAATTTATTGCGGAAACGTGAGCATGCAAATTAAAGTCATTTTGGTTAGACTCCGATGAGATGAAACATCACAGAGCAGAGCCACAGATGAAGGTAGGAGATTGGGGTGGATGAGAGCAGGGATGTTGAAACTGAGTAAGAGATGATTTTGTCTGTGTAGGAAAAAACGGAAGTGACGAAGACGAGCCGGAGCAGCAGGAATAGCTCGTATCCAGACAAACAGAGACAGAATGTTCTTTCTAAAACCTGCGCACAGCCCTAAATTCTCATGTTAGTCCTCATTTGTGTCCTTTGACACCAGTTACAATGACTTTTTGTAGTGTTGCCATAGACTGTATATACAAATGGACAGCTCACCAGCTCTCATCCCAAAGTACAAAAGTACTTTCCAAAATATAACTGAAATAGTTACCATCATTTTGCATTGGAGATGCCTAAAAGTCAGCACAGTAGCCCAACCGGCTTCTGGAATGTCCTTCATTGTCAAAGAGCTAGCTTCATGCTAATTGTTTTCTAGACAAAGGTTATTAGCTTCTAGCTGTTTGTCTTCTGCACCTACATGCATAATAATACCTTGTCCTTGATACCTTGTCTCCACCCACGGTTACAGCTGTGCAAACTCTGGTTGCAAATGAAGTCATTAGTGCAAAGTGGCAGCGTCCTTCCCTCCACATTTTGCCTTTCGTTCTTATTGTCATTGTTTGTGGGTGTTGCACCAAGCAGCAGCTTCTGGAGCCGAAAAGCAAAGCCAAGACAGTGATGCCAAAAATGAGAAAGCAGTCCCTCAAAGTGTCGCTTGAGACTGGCTCCAAGCAGCAGGCAAAATGAGCCCTGTACATTCTTATTATTAATGATTACTAAGACATGCGGACATATGATGTACATTTTGAGTGATAGGAGATGCCACTAGCCGGTAGTCTAATAGAGTCACAGACATGTTTTTAGTGTTGGTGCCATTTGAATATTTTTTTTCATTTTAATGGCATCTAGTATGGCCACTCCTAGCTGCTCTGATAAACATGGCAAAGGGGAAAGCGCCAACTTTGAGGCATTAAAATGCAGAGTTCACAAAGCAGCGATCATGATCTCTAAATTCATCTTTCATATGCAGTCCGTGTCTTGCAGATTAGGAATTGTGTTTGTGCTGAAACAGGGTGATGACCCACACAGCAAAAAGCAAACTCTTTAGCCTCATTTAGTAGAAAATTAATGTCAGTGTTCAGGAATCGAGACACAGATGTTATTATTGTGTCTTCGGACAGTCTTTCATTTAAATTTTATGTTCTGAATACAGTCCAAACCGGATTAAGACGAGAACACCAGGATACTCAAATGCACGCAAACATACTCATTAAGCACTTTCGTCCCCAGTTGGGAGCAAGCGATTTACAAACAGTCAAATTTTACATTTGATGGACTTTTTAAATGCTCATATTTCATATTTATTGGATATCTGATATCCTTTTAATTCAGTGATCTATATCTGCCTGTCGGGAAGGCCCTATTTACCCGAGGGGATCAGTCGCTGAGGCTTATACTTACTGTGCATTTTTGCCCATACTGCTGTTTCATAGTTTCTTATTATCTCCCCCTCTCTGTCTTCTCGCTCCCTTTCCCTTTCTCACTCTCATCCTTCCATCCCTCTTTCCTTTTCCATTGTCTGCCGTGTGAGTAGAAGTTCACTAAGGAGGCCCCTAAAGAAGATTTGGATGTCCTGATTCAGCCCCTGCTGGAGCACTGCAGCTCAAAGAAGATGAACACGTGGCTTGGTATCTGTCCTCTCTTAACAATCTGTCTTCCTATTCTGCTTCGCCCTTCTCTGGTTTTGAGTATCTTTGTCACACGCGGACATATGCGCACACACGTCACTGCCGCTCACTCAGAATTTAACAGGTCTCATATCACAGCCCTCGTCTCCCTCAGCCCCCGCCGCCCCTTACATTTGAGTCCTCTTTTCTCTCCTGCTTTACTCCCTCTTTGCTTTTTGTCGGCCCACGCAGTCCCTCTCTTTCTCTCTCTGTCTGTCTCGCTGCTATCTTTCTTAGCGTGGCAGCTCTTATGAAAGTATAATGGTGCTGAAATTCAAATAATGTGGGTCACAAACTGGGCCATTGCCCCATAGCATTTCCCTTCTCTGGGAAGAAAAGATGGTGCTTTAATATCAGGCGGTGTAAAGAAACAATGGACAGTCTGAATAAGTGTTGAATTTTACTCAGTCACCGATTCTCTTTTCTCTCCGACTCTGACTGGATTTCTTTGTATCCAGCATATTTTTCTCTTCAGTACTATTGTATCAACATTTTTGACTTTACACCTGTGCAGTGTTTTTCCTCCTCAAAGGCCACATTGAATTTATCACCAGCACTTGGTGTTAAGTCAGCATGAGCCCAAAATTGGTAAAACATCCATAAATATCTCAGTAATTTTCCATTAAATACACATAAAATGTGTTTGAGAAACAAACTAAAATAAGACCGGGGGACTAAAGGCCCTTATCGTTGTGTAGCTGGTGATTGGTTGACTTCTGCAAGTCTCTTCCTATGTTGACGTCCCAGAGAGTCCAAAACTGTCTCACTCTCACACTGTTGTCACATTTTAACACACAGAGTATCCCTTTAGTGTCACTTTCCACCATAAACCGTACTGCGTCATCATGATACAATTTTACCAGGTCAGAAAGACTAACTAATCGTTTAAAGTCCTCATAAGAAAATGTGAGTTGATGGTTGGCATGATCCCATGACTTTCATACAGCAGTATGGAGTTTTAAGCTTGTCTGGGACTTTTTGTTTCATGTTTTTTCAGGTCTCAGTCACACAGGTCTAGAGACCAGAAGGCAGGGACACCAAAGACATTCTGTTCATTCGCCCAACCTTCATGATTGTACCAAATTCCATTAAATTCATCCAAATTTGAGTAGAATTATTCAATCATTCAAAATGTGATTGACCAAGAAAAGGCTACACTTGTACCTCAAACTAGCTTGCATAGCTAAAAAAAAGATCTTACTGTTGTAGAAAAGGTCTCGATATCTCCAAAAATGGCTCTTATAGCTCCCACAATGCAACACAACCTTGCCTAATACTTGCACAAACTAAATCTGAGATATCAGGGTGGCAGATTTGCCTCCAGAGGCATTACGCAGCTGCTTTTACAGGATATGTAATGCTTCCTGTTACTAGTAAATTTGCTGTAACATATAAAATTCATGGAGAGCTCACTTTAAAATTAATCGAAGCAGTCATGTCACTATGACTGTATCCTGCAGTGGTATCTAATGGCATACAAGTGAAAGCAAAAACATTCAGGGAAACCGAATCCACAACTACAACTTATCACGTCAGCAGTAAAGACCTAAAGGGTGTGCCAAGCTCGGGGACTATGATGGACACTGATCGATCTTACCCGGCGGGTGGATCTTTGTCTCCAAAATAGGCGGACCAGATTTCAGACATTATTTGGATAAACTGGCCAAATATTCAGGATTTAAGTGGCTACTCTCTCGCCTGAAACAATATTAAAATTTAATGACATAATAGCAATCCAAGGACAAAAATTACAACAGCCTCAAGGCCTTCTGTCTCTTATGTTGCTGTTGATCCGAATCAAGCCCATCAACAACCCCCAGTTTCTCCTCCCACCTCAGCATCCTGGAGACGTTCCACTGGAGGGTTTTTTGTTGGTGTTGTTTTCCCTGCATGTGTTCTTTTTTTCCTCTTTGTTTTCTCTACCTGTCACATTTTAGCATCCACTTTGAGAAATATATACAAAATAGTCTTTGTGGCTTCAAAAGCCAAAACTCTTTACTGACAGTTTTCTTGGCCTAAAAAAAAACACGACTGAGGTTTGAGCATGTTTTATCTTTACACACGTGTGTTAATGTTAGTTGAATTAAGTAACTTTGATTACATAAAGTCTCACTATCAGTCAACAAATTTGTATTGCATTAGTCATGAAAGCTCCAAATGATTTTATTTTAAATATTTTATTCATTAGATTTTATTTTAGTTTCATTATTTTCTCCATAGTTACTACCAGGTGAAGGGGATGTGTTATTATTTACATTTGTGTGTTATTCTTTACGTTTGTACCTACGGCACTGGCAAAGGAACAAAACTTGTTGGTTTTATGGTAACGGCCTGTAAAAAGTGATTCATTTCAGACTTTCAATAAATGAGTAAATAAAAGACATAAATAGGTAAACAACACAAAATTAAAAAAGAAGAAGAAGAAGAGCAGCAGCTGCAAACTGCAAACTTAAGAATCACCTAATAATAAAGAATCCATTTCCAAACACCATCTGAGTCTGAAAAGCAGCAAATGACACAGAGAAACTTCCATTTTCCCACCAGTTTCACTTGATAACAGACTATCTCGCTGTGTCGCTTACACAATTTCAGGGCATTTTGATGTGAAATTGGTCTTTTGGAAATGAGGAGTTTTGCTTCCAATATCTCCGAATTTAGAGGGAACACAGTGTATATGTGACACTTTACAGGTCTATAACTATAATTCAGCATCAGACTGTCCTGACAGTGTGTGCGTGACACTCTGAGGTAGACGGCTATTATTCCAAAGTATTTCATTTATGGAGAAGGGAAGTGTCCCAAACAGGGGCGTAATTTCCAGGGGGGTTATGACCCCCCCAATAATCAGACCCAACCAATATAGCCCACCCAATAAAATTATGAATTATCTTGCTTAAATAGGCTGCTGATTTTCTTTACTCATTTCCGTTATTACCAGCAAAATAGTTGCATGTTTAATCATCTGTGAATTTAACCAGATTCATTTATTTATTTAGACAGAGATCTTGACCCCCACAATGTTCAGCACAAAGTTACGCCGAAGGTCTCAAGCTGTCATGTTTCACGTGTTTGCAGATAGTAGTTGATTTTGTTCATAATATGAATGTGTTAATCTGTTTAGGTTTCTTCTGTCATGTAGTCCTTTATTTATTGACTGCCTGACCGAACAAACACACGTGAGATTATGTTCACCAGGAGAATCTTACACTCGAACCGAAATGGAGATTGACTTTCAGAAGCTAATGACCAAACTTATAGCCCCCCTGACATCTCAGCAGTCCTAATGTTGGCCCTAACTGTCCCTCATAGTGTTGCATTTATTTAATGCACTCCAGCATGCACATATCCCAGAGTGCAGGGAGACACTAAAGAGTCATTTGGTGATGGCTACGTTCACCTTTGGTGTTATCAGCAGACCTTTTCCATTATAGTTTTCCTTTTAGTGCATTTACAGTATTTTAAGCTGTATAACAACACCATCACACCCTGATTAAAAACCAAAGCCTGCATTATGTTCTATGTAATGATAATACTTTTTCTGATTCCAATTATTGTATTCTGTTTTTTTGCAGTCAGGGTTAGTATTGTTCACTCGCCAGTCAAGGAAAAAGAAGCTATTTATCTCTAACTGCTGCTCCTCTGCTGGCTTCCAGAAGCTAGCCAATGAGCAGCAATTGGGCTTTCAGGGAGGAGCTAAAACTGCTTGTTACAGCTCTTCAGCTAAACAGCTGCATAGCAGGCAGTATGAATATAAATATTTTTTGGGTGTGTGTGTGATTCAGGAAAAGATGCTGAGTCTCAAAATAAAAATGGAAATCAGCATCATATTTAATATCAATATTTTATATGTATTATATAAATATTTGCACTTTAAACAACTGCCTCCATTGCATAACGCGGCTGCTCATCTGTACTCACCTCCATCGCCTCACTGTTCTCTCTCTCTTTTCCTTTAGGTGTGGTTTACGGCTACAAGGGTCTGCTGCTGCTGCTGGGCATTTTTCTGGCATACGAGACCAAGTCTGTCTCCACAGAAAAAATCAATGACCATCGGGCCGTGGGGATGGCTATTTACAACGTTGCTGTGAGTCCGTAAAGAAACAGCTCCATCATGCCTAAGCCCATTTCTGGGTGCGGCAGTTTAAATTTTTACAGCTGTCTTGCTTTTGTAGGACGTGGAATAACAAAGTGGCAATAAGTATGGTTTTTATTACTCCGTAGCACAAAATGCCCGCAGTATATCAGCGGGGAGTTAATCAATGCCAGTGGTCCATGATTACTTTGGAGCTGAGATTTTTTTTGCCTTCCAGAAGTTACTTTCCTGCTCGTTCAGCCAGGTAGCTTGGCCAGCTCTCGAGAGGCAATACGTTACAGGTTCTGGTCGTTTATAAAAGTTAATGTCACGGGTAATTTAAAGGAACTCGGCGTAACTTCCAGAAAACTATTGTGATCAGCGATACATACATCCCTCAAGTAAACTGCAGGCATCATTCTTTAGCATGCAGGATGTGCTTGTACTGTGGCGTGCAAGCTAATATTATTCAAAGCAGTGACAGCATACACAAGATCACGATTGTATTACGCTAGCTTCTGCAAAAAAACAAGTGAGAAGGGGCCGCTGACTTACAGGGAGGCAGGGGAGGTAAACTGGCTTGTTCCAGACAGAGAAAGAACTGCGGGATGACATCAGGGCCCGACATAAGATAAATAAGGATTATTATGAATGGTCCTGGAATTAGAAAAAAAATTAGCATGATTGGTCCATATTATGCCTCTATTAGTTGCCCATACATGACTACAATGCTTTGTGTGCACCTACAGTTGGGAGTAAATCTTTAATTCAAATTTTAGCGTCAATTTAGATCCAAAAAGGACGTTAATATTCATCATGTGTATGTATGTATGTTTTTCTCTTACATTCAGAGCCCCCATTGCATTTCTATCCAAATCATTTTGCTGCCAGCTCCAGGTGCTGCCTCATCGTACCTGCGCTGCTATGATACTCTTATTTCAAGTCTTGTTTGCGAAGTGGAAACTCAAAGACATTTCACGGTGAAGTAAATGTTAAATGAAATCAAAAGAATACAAAACAGACTGTTACTGCGCAGCACTCAGATGCACGCCAACCTTATCAGAGTGCTGCAGTTCAGCTTTAGTGCTGGGCATGTACTGCGTGTTGCACAGTGCGGGTAATGCAAAGTGTATCTCTGAGACCGCATGCACAGTATGGAGTTATCCCGTCCCATGGCAGCAATAGGTTTAAAAATGCACCCATTGGGGCACTAAAGAATGGCAGTAAAAGCAGCCGTCAGTCATAAACATTTTTCAGCAGCTGTTAATAGCAAGTGAATCATCTTAAACGCAGGCACCTAGGATGCACTTCACACTGGAATAGCAGCCATTATGTTCACCGTAGCCACTTTAGACAAATTCTTGCTGCCATTTCCTGACACTCTTGACACAGACTAACTTTGGAATTGATGTAAAATGTCTGCAGGAAAAAAAAAAAAGTCGTTTCTGTTGCTTTAACTGCCAGCAGAGTTTTTTTTTTCTGTTTTGATCAAGAGAAGGCAAACATTTTTTTTGGTTGCTGTTTTTAACTGACATTTTCCTGCGCTGGCCCGAATCCCCATTAATATATGAATAAGAAAGCTCCCTAATGAGCAGCTGCACATTTATCATCTTATACTCTGTGGATATATAATTAATAAATGGACAGATCTCGCCTCATTTGTCGAGGAGAAGATTTATCATCCATCCATCATTTATGGTTGTTTATGATGTCATTAAATGCAGCTTTGCGTGCCCATTTCGTCCCACGGCTCCGCAATGTGAGTCACGTCTAATGTTGCTATTTTATCTTATAATATTCACATTTCAGTTTTATGACGATGTCAATAGTTAATGGCGTCTGCGAAGGGACCTCCTTCCTCTTTGCTAAGTTGTGAGCTCCAGGCCCTGATGAGATGACAATGTGGAGATTGTCAGCACGCTGTTGCCACTTCAGTCATGACTTTTTAATGCTGTTTTCACATGGGAGCCCTCCCCGGAATGATAAACAGATGCCTGATGCTTTTACGGATGTGATTTTCCTCCCCTCTCATCCTGTCGCTCTCCAACTCTGCTTTATTCTCCACCTCCTGTCCTCCAACCCTACCTCCCTTCTTTCTTTTTACATTTAATCTCGCTCTCCCCTTTGTTCTTACTTCTTTCTCTCTCTCTGTCTTCCTGCAGGTGTTGTGCCTGATCACAGCTCCAGTGACTATGATCCTGTCTTCACAGCAGGACGCCTCCTTTGCCTTTGCCTCTCTAGCTATCGTCTTCTCTGCCTACATCACACTGGTGGTGCTCTTTGTACCCAAGGTGCTCCTGCTCATGATTGACACCTTTTAAGATCCGCTGACATTCATAGTGAAGTGAAACTGAAGGTCAAACATTTCAATTTCAGCATCTTTAGGAACGAGCTGCAGCCTGTAGCACACGACAACCGCGAACGTCACATTATTCACTCTGACAGCTTTTTGTTTCCCAACTGCATAAACACGCTTTGATGTTTGAGTGTAGCGCAACGTCGGACCGGCTCAAATCATATCTGTCTTACCGTTTCACCATTAAGGTAATAATCTGCGAAATTTCTTGCTGGGAGCTTTTACATTTGTAGCTGCCGTAAACATTTGGAGTAGGGAAAAAAAATCTTCCGCAACAAACAAAGTGAGACATTTTACACGTCTGGCAGTGCTGTGGGTTTTTTTTGGGTTGTTATGAACAGAAGAAGAGCCGCGCGGTGCACATGCTGCAGACAGAAGGAAGAGTGCCGCTTACAGAAATTCAAATTTCATTAACAGAAAATCACAATATCGTCTCCACCCTTTGATTGTCAGGATATTTGTGGGAGCTCACTGCTGTGCAGAGACGGCGCAGCAGCGAGCGCTGAACTTGTCACTAAAGTAAAATAAAAGTCTTCAGTGATGAATAATATTTTTAAGCCTTTAGAGAAATGTGAGTGATTTGGCTGAGAGGGCTGCAAATATTAAAGATTTTTTATTAGGGGCTCTGAATAGATGCATTATTCATTGGGCGCAGGGTAGCCGGTCTCAGCCCTGATTTTCTTCTTTATTGAATTCCTGTCTCTGCGATGGTCCAGATGCGGCGTCTCATCACCCGCGGCGAGTGGCAGTCGGAGCAGCAGGACACCCTGAAGACCGGCTCGTCCACCAACAACAACGACGAGGAAAAGTCCAGGCAGCTGGAGAGGGAGAACAGGGAGCTGCAAAAGATCATCCAGGAGGTGAGGACGCATTAAACAGATGCACACATTATTATTATTAAATGTGCACATCATACGGAACATATTCCAGTTTAACCTGGAGTTCACCCGTGATGGTGATAGATATACTACACACACACGTAAAAAATCATTGTACAGATATCTTATGTACTTCATTTATTATGTATGTTTATGTGGCATGCTGAGTACTGAGAGTGCTGCATGTATAAACATGGATATGCTGTAAGATGTTAAGCTGGTTCCCATGTGCATAGAAATGCTCTTACCCTGCACGGTAATTAGATGCATGTGGAAAATTCCTTTTAAGTGTATTTGTGTGTTAGTGTGTCAGAATCATTATAAATCAATAAACGCATGCTCACTCACTAATCATAGACAATAGAAATGATGGATATAAACACTGTGATGGTGCCATTTCACTCCTGCTATGAAGCATTTTCACCATCACAGTCTGCACACTCATTGGCTAACAACTTGTGATTGACAGCTCATTAGCCAATGAGCTTCCTCAGATAATCTTTGTTTTTAATTATATTAATGACTAAGTTAACTTAGCATGTTATTGAGTATAAAACTAGTGCCTAAGACCCTTAAAGGCTAGTTGCTCTCTCTAATTGGAAAACTTGGCACTTTTTGTTGGGTTCACTTTTCAGACCTGAAAGCTACGGCCATCATTAAAACGCTCTTTGTCCTGCCGCGATTCTATTTGTATGGAAACACGTTTACCTCGGGGTTAACCAGCAAAGAGTGAAGCTGTTTTCTTAGAGAAGCCTGACAGCTAAAGCAAAAAAATCTGAGGATTTTCAACCAGAGAAACTGAAAAATAAAGAAAAACAAAAACAGTGTCAGAGGCCAAAAAAGGCAGAGTTTTGATAATGGTTAAAGTTAAAGGGGAAAAACTCTGAAGCTCCGGTTGCACTGACTGAGGAGGTGAGTGTTGCGTTCCCTGAGACACAGACTGTGGCTCATCTGATCTTTCAGTCTAAAACTCAATTATTAGAAAACACAGCTGCCACAGAGCGAGTGAGGACTTCCAGCAAAGACTGAAGTTTCTTTAGTTTTTAATGACTGTGATTTTAAACGCTAATGGGAACAAATAAAGTAACCTGAAACCTTAAAACTACAGTAATAACAATATTATGTAAGTTTTAGTGACAGGTAGTGAACGGGTTGTCTGTTGCTTTATGTTTTAAAAGTAATCCAAAGCCTGCACCTCTGCACTTATTAAATTCATGTTTGGTTTAATTCTTTATTGTTATTTTTATTTCAGTTTCAAAAACTTTAATTATGGTGATAAAATTATTATTGTTGTTGTTAAATTTAAAGATATGTTTTTACTTTTTCTCGGACAGCTTGGTCTTCGAGCGATCTCTAAATGTGATCATGTTGCACAGAGTGAACCATTTACTGTCCCAGTGAGGATGTGTTACCTTATTAGGAATCTGTGCATTTTCCTGGTAGTTCTGACAATTTCAGAAACAAAGATATGAATGAAAAAGAAGAAACAACTAGTTAAACATTATAATAATTTTATTGTTGCTGTGGTGATTTTCCCGCTGTTTCCCTAAACCTTTTTGGGGTAATCAAACATTCCTGTACGCTGGGAAAATCCTGCCACTGGAGACGGGAGTTTCAGTTATCGTGTTTGTTTTGCTGTCATCACTGGTAATAACAGCAAAATAACCATTTTGTTTTTATGTTATTTCTGGCTCCCCTTTCTTTATAAGTAACAATTAATTTCATTATTGGTTAATCTGCTGACTACTGTAGTGACAGTTTCAGTTTATTCCAGCTTTCTATATTTAACTTTATTAGATCTGCGGTGGCTCAATGGGTTATGTTATGTGGCTTTCTGCCAACTCCTTGTAGATATTTAGGGAAGTTTCAGAGAATATTTTAGAGGAAGTAGCACAAGTTCCCTGCAGGTTTCTATGAATTATATAAAACATTTTGTTTAAGGTTAAATGTGCTTTTTCAACCTGCAAGGGGAAATTTCTACGTTAAAGCAGCAACAATTGTTAAAAAAAAAGTGCCTGAGTGTGACATTTTACTAACAGCACTAATAAATATAAAAAAACATAAGCAGTGATATAACAGCAAAAAAGTCAAATTTTATTTAAACACAGAATATTCAAAGTCTCACTGAAATTAAATCCTGGAATGACCAGGAGGCTAATTTGCTATGTTCTTTGGGGATCGCCATCCAGGGACACTTGCTGGGTGAGCTAATCAACATGCATATTCATCCACAAGGGCTGGTTTGTTTACTTAACCGTCACAATAACCATGAACCTGTAATAACATCTTCTGATATCTTGTTTTGTCACCCAAATAGTCCCAAAGATATTTCAGTCACATAAAACACACAAGCTAAGAAGCTGAAAAAAATGTATTTCACTGGGAACATTTCTGAAGCCGTTGATCAGATATCAGAGTTGCTTTTCACTGTGATTTATTTTTAATCAGTTTAATCATTATTTTTAAAATTTACTTATTAACCTATAGAGACAGAATGCAATTACGTCCCGTCCACACCGGAGGGAAAAAAATTAATGGCTCTCTCTGGCTTTGTGTTGTGTGAAGGTGACTCCTTGTCAATTCCATCTGCAAGCAAAAAATGGAAAATTACTAAAAGCTGCTGCGTGGTGGAATCCACCGCCAACAGAATGAGGAACCCAGAAATGTGATTTTTTTTATGAACTTTGTAATTGGAAAAAGTTTCAGGAGCACAAAGTGAGACGAGACGTCGGCAGAAAGAAAGGGGTTGTTTATAATCCTGACACTCAGGATGCGAGGGGTTTATCAAAAAGTAATATGAATAAATTACTAATTTACTTCCCAAAGAAAGTAATTTGTTACTTTTGTTACATTACTTCTGAATTTCTCTGCATTATTGCCCAACTTACATTTTCACATAATTATTAGTTAACAGTATCAAATTTCAGCCACTGACACTACAATAACCCTCTGACAAACCCAAACAGCCAGTGCTGAGTTTTCATTGACCATCCCCTCATAGTTATTTTTCTGAACACCAGATAGATTTTAAGTTAGATTCTCTAAAGTCCTGCACAGTATGGAAAAGCACTTCTCCTATCCCCGTCAACCTGTGGCGAAATCACATAATCATGCCAAATCATACCTAATTTAAACTGACGGTTTAAAAATGATGCGTTTAGTTTAATGTTTTCTCTCCAGGACAGTGACGGCAATGATCCTGAAACAAATGGCTCAACATTAGGTAGCTAGCTAACATTAGCTAACTAGCATTCTTCATTGCTTTCACTATCAGGTGCAGCAGGTCATACAACACAAAAATTATGCCTCCAGTTTTCTTGTCTCAAAGTCAAAAAGTTTAATTTATTATTTTATTTTCACATTTTGTTCTACATCATAAATACTTTAGTAAATACCCCGCTTGTGAATTTTGAAACCTTTGCGTATCCCAGAGAAAGTGTTCATTAATAATCGACTAAATAAGAATACAGAAGTTATCTGGGAAATTCTGCATCATCATAAATGTCAAGTTATGTGACCAGGTGCAAGGTCTAGTGATCACATCGCTTCAACAAACTGACCTCGATTATCCCACTAAGCAAAACGATTTGGCGTCAAAACTTTTATTTTGCACACAGTTTATTTTCTGCAGTAAACCAAAGCCCACATGGAAAAATCCCACAGTTTTTGTTAAGGGAACCCAGGCAGTTTTAACTTCATGGTTGGCCACCTGAAAAGCTTGTAATTTGTCTGTGTGTTTCTTCTTCTGAGAGTTGATATAAAAATCTGTGACAGGCTTGTGCTGCAGTTATACAGAGTGTCAGTCGCGAGCTGATGTTCTGGCCGCCGGGGCTGTGTGCCGATCACATGACAAATATCTGCTCTAGATCATCGGAGGAATGTTTCATTTTGTAACTGCAGACTCTGGTTGTGTTTTCAGAAAGAAGAGAGGGTTTCGGCACTCCGCAATCAGCTGGCTGAACGACAGGCTCTACGCAACCGCCGCCGACCCTCCACGGGCCAGAATCAGAACCACAATGCCCCGCCTCCTTCGTCTCAGCCAGATCCCAAGTCCCTGCTCCCTCCGCCCGGCTATCCCAACCCAACCACGGACAATCATTCCCTCCCACCTTCCTTCTCCAACTCCTCCAACCTCTACCCAGCAGACAGCAAGATGAGCCGCAACCACTGTCACAACAGCCAGATCCCGCTGCTGTATAAATAGGTGAAACACGGGAGGGCTCGGGTGGGGGAGGCGCACACGGAACAGAACAGCACAGCACAGCACGAGACACTGTGAGTTTCACTTGTTTGGGCAACGAGCACAGCGGAGTAGTGACACTGTTTTAAAACATGGCGTGGAAGCTGAAATGAGTACACAGGAGTGCTTTATACTCGGGGAGAGTCACACAGGTAACACCCATCCTCTAAGTTTTGATCTCACTGTGTTCAACCCAGAAACACGGCACACGCGGTGGCTCAACGTGGCGACAAGCACATCTAAGACTAGCAGCACACGACGTCTTTTTCAAAGATCAAGTGAACAATAGTCTCTTAATCATTCCGCTCCCTCATTCGTTATCTGGTTTCGTTGTGGAGACGCAGTGTCGAGGATCTTCAAAGGATGTGTTTGTGTCTTTGCTATATCGTCTCCACATTTTGTCTCTCGAGTTCATTAACTAGACAGACATGCGGTAGTGATTTATATTGGTCTGTAATATTTGATTGTTTTGTCATAGAGTTGTTGTTCTATTCTCTGTTAAGCTTTCAGGAGAGTTGTGAAAACTGAAATTTGCAAAGGGACAAAGCAATGTACAGTTTTGACTTTTTTTTCCCTCTAGTGTTTCCTCTAAAAGCAGCCGAGAAGCTCAGAAGCGAAAATGTGCATTATTAAACAGCCATAATTTTAAAAGGCCAGGGAGCTAAGCATGCATGGATGTCTGTTGTCAGGACTGTGTGTTCAAGTACAAAACTGCATTTTAATAAGCTAGTTCCTTATTAGACCCATGTTGAAGGAGACAATGATCAAAGTTGCTGATGAATGAGGACAGTTTTGATAGCTTTGGGGTTTGAAATCATATTTTACAATGTTTTTTTTTGAAGTTTGTGTTTATTTATCAGTACAGTACAGTAGGAGACATCGAGTCACATCAAGCCTGCATGTAATGTATCTTGCAGATATTGTCATCTACAGTCCTTCAGGGTCGTCCCCTTGTGCAGCTCTGGATCAGCACTGCTGCTGACCCTACATTCAAATCCTCACCATTTGGGGCCCTTAGCTTCAGCACTGGGGCCAAACACCAATTTTCAGTGGAAATACACTCAGTGTGCAAGACAGCAAGTAGTCCAGGAGTGTCAGGGGTGCAAATATCACTCCTCAGACGTTCACGAGGAGTGATATTTTCCAAATGTTTAAAAGGTTAAACACACCAAATCTTTTGCCCAAGTTCTGTCATCGTTTAAACACATAAAAGATTAAAGACCGTGACATCGCCTCCCGAGGGTCA
This sequence comes from Oreochromis aureus, assembly GCF_013358895.1. Classification (NCBI taxonomy): domain Eukaryota; kingdom Metazoa; phylum Chordata; class Actinopteri; order Cichliformes; family Cichlidae; genus Oreochromis; species Oreochromis aureus. The sequence goes on along the minus strand of NC_052952.1, from coordinate 35,511,265 downwards.
GCATTACTGTTCTGATACGTGGAAGTACATATATGAGGTTGAATGGTTCTCAGATAGAGAATGGAAGTGTTCCAGATGCGCACAAGGAGACTGCGTTGAATGGGAAATCAGACAAATTTAAGTCAAGTTTGATTTTTATCTGTGGAGTCCTGGAAATATTTGATATGAGCAATCGTCATCACTTACCATTTTCTATCGAAAAATGATGACCAGCGCCCAGCTGTCTATTCTGGCTGCCTAATTTCACGGGGGTACAGTTACCCGTCATCCAGATTCTTATACAGTCTACAAAACTCGAGCCATCCAAATTCCAATGTACTTAATAGAAGCATAGTCTGTACTTTCTGCCTTTTAAAAATCAAAACCACTTTATGTTTCGACGGCAGTGAGACTTTGAGGGCTTCTGTGATGGCTTTTACTGTAGATATGCAGAGAAAGCACAATTTTTTTTATACCTGTAAATCTGTTACCCGTCATACTTGTAAACTTAGTTTTTTGTGTCGTATGTATACATACATGAATTTTTTCTTTTTTCCCACAGACGATTGGGAATGAAGCTAATTTATTTTCTTCATTTTTTGCCCTCGGCTAAGTCGTGAAAGCATCAATGAAGGACTTAAAGTAATGTGACATAGTGTATTTATTCGGCAGTTAATGCGGATGTACTATTTCATTCATGAGCTATTTCCAGATTTTATAAAACAATGACGCCTGAATGACGCTGTTAGCAGATAACACAACACTTTGTCAAATATTTTTAAATATCTGTAAATCACAGTGTGCACTTTAAACCGAACAAACGATTCCGCTCTGTGTCGCTGTTACTCGGTTTAGCTCAGGGTTTGGGGGAGGACCGTCACAGTCAACTTAAATGAATGAAATAGGCCATATTTATTAACTGTGCAGTACCTTGATCACTTGATAGTGTAGTATATGAATGCAGAAATTACTTCAGAAATGTTCTATTATCTTGCACATATATAAGAATATACATGGATTTGGGGATATTTGTATTCACTATATCTAAGATCTTAAATGTTAATATATTTCAGAGTATGTGTATGCAGATATATGGGTACCATAAATAAAATATTTGTTTTTTCACTGGGTATTTCTCGTGTTTTAATTGATATGTTTCAAATAAGTGGACATATTATATAGATTGTTTTATGTGCATATTCCAAAGGTAAAGCACATGTTTGCTCATGTTTGCACTATCCACTAGATGTCACCAGTTATTTGTTGTTTTTCTGATTTGCTCGGGCTGTTTTGACCAATTAATGTGTCCAAGTGAAACTTGATATTTGTCTCTAGGTCAGCTCTGCAGGACTCAAAAGACCAAATAAACCCAGAAGAAAAGCTCATTAAACAAAAGCTAGAAGCAAAATTTGACACGATGACCAACTGTAAAGCCCAGTGGGAACCTCATTACCGAGACAATGAGTGGATGTTTGCCTTGCATATGAAACAAAAGTAGACAAATTGCTCCCAAGTGCGTCCGTTATTTGTATGATGTGTGTTTATCGATGATGACAGTCTGACAAACCCAGCTGTGCCACAGTCCCATGATCCCTCATCTCGCGCAGCTTCCCGTTCCGTCTTTTTTCAGCTGACTGAAAGCAAGGTATGTGGTAATGCACAGGGAAAGGGTTGGTGTAGAGAACGAGAGAGGCTTTAGAGTGTGTGTGTGGGGGTGGCTGCCATTGGGGAAAACCCACTCTGAGCTGAGGCTTCTGTGGGCCTCCACCTGACACAGCACTCATCAAGAGGCAAAAAAAAAGCAGGAAATTCCCCTCCACTTGTGTGATCTAACAAAGGAAGTATTTGCTGGCTGTGGAGGAATTTCGTAGCAGCTTTTGCCAACTACAGTGTGGGTGGGTGTGGGTGTGTGTTTGTGTGTGGGTGTTTGTGTGGGGGGGTGGGGGGCTGCAGCACCAGCTGGACAAACTTCTAACTATTAGAGGAGACCATTCTCTGTAGTTTTCTGCATTTTTATTCTTTTCAAAACTTATATAAATACTTTTAAAGCCCCGGTCCCAGTGATTTAAATACAAATAAATACAAATAAATACATACACGCTATGACAGCACCTCTGTATCTTAACTCTTGAGCCAAAGAGCTACGTCATCATCTGATACAGCAGAGGAAATCTAGCCTAATACAATCTCAGGTCAGTATAAATAATATGTCAAAAGTGCCTAAAGTAGAAACAATGTTGCAAACTGTTACAGTTTATATAGTTTTCAAAAATCAGCCTAGCGTTTTCAGCTAGAAATTTCATCTCCATTGAGATTTCAATATTTAAACATCACCATGTGGATGAAATAAAAAACTATATATACACATAGTTTTTAAGCCAAAACATCTGGCTCTGTGCAGCTTTTCTGCTCAAAGCAGAGAGTCATTTCAAAGTGCAAACACGCCAAAGAAGGTCCTTCCTTCGTCAGTCTCCAGCTCTGATAGCTGGTTGGTTTCCGTCCACAGCGTGTCTCCTTCGTTCAGCTGAAACACAGCGCCCAGGTAAATGGCGTTGTACCAGCCGTGGTCTGAGAAGCTATCCTGAATGGTGTCTTGGCATGCCGACCTCAGGGCGCTCATCAGAGTGGAGCGGCTTCCCATAGACTCTGAGTAGCGCCAGATCCTGTGGCTGAGAATTGTGAGGCTTTTTTCCTCATCTTCATTGTCGTCGCTATTCCCGCAGATCACTCTGAAGGACGCCTGGCTGTAGACGAAGTACAGGCCAGTGTGTGGGATGATGATTTTATTGGCCTCCAGCTTGAAGCCGCCCTGAGCAAACGCCTGGCCTTGACCATTCCTCCACTCCAGATGACCTTTTGAGTCGCTGCCTGCAAGTGAAGATCAGAAACGTTACAGCCTTGAAATACCTGAGTGTGAATTACTGACAGGTTTGTTATTTGGAGAGCAGAATGAAGTATTGACTGAAGCCAGTAAATAACTTATGGGACTTTCTTATAGCGCTCTTGGTTTCAAAAAAGAAGAGAGCTACCAATACCACAGAGGGAGAAGAAAAACTCAGAAAAGCTCCTCTGAAGGCCGAGATTATGATTTGCTGAGGACCAAATCAAGGTAAGCGGTGACTCACCTTCTAGATGGATGGCTGCCTTGGCTTTGCTGCTGATCCGTTTTAGCGTGGAGTGGGGCTCTGAAGGAAGGAACACAAATGTGAGCTTGTCTCAAATAATCCACAAAGACTCAAATATAGCTCTGAAAATCTCTCATAAGCGCCCATGTGTATAATCACCTGTTTTGTCGCCAGTGTTCTTCGCCTTTAGTGCTTCTGGCTGTCCTAATTGTGTCTGCATGGAGGAAAAAAGAATGATTAGATATATATATATATACACACAAACACACACACAGAAGGTTTTGAAAGACTTTTCATCATACTCGAAAAGATGAGATGCTCCTTACCATCCTTTCTGGCCTTGTATTCCAGTACCAGGCAAACAGCAGGACACCTGCTAAACAAAGAGCCACGACGACGAGGACGGCGCACACTTTCCATATCCACTCTGCAGGTGATTTCTTCTCAACTAAAACTACAGTCTTCGCCTCAGGACCAGCCTCGACGTCAACTGGTGTGGTTGTGTATGCAACCATGCTGTGCACAAAGCCTCTGCTGTCTGCTCTTTAAAGAAATCCAGAAACCGAACAGTTGTCTGTGTCTTCTGTGCTGACACTTCTCTCTTTGAGTGTGCTGTTTGTGTTAAGAGTGAACTTCTGCCAGAGAGCCTGTAGTATTTATGCAGCTGCAGGGGAAACTCCAGTGATGTCACCGTGTAAGTGGAGACAGCGCAGCAGCAGCAGCGGTGGCAGCAGCGCAACTGGGGTCATGGAGAAAGGAGAGTGAGAGGGAAAGAAAAGTCACAGAACTTTTGTGGAGTGTCACCGCAGGAGTTATGGTTTCAGGATGGGAAAGTGGTTGATGGCGACTTTTGGTTTTCTAAAAAAATTATACACACAGATATTCAGGCGCACACACGATGCGAGACAGACACAGAGTTACACCACACTGTGTCTGAGGTTAACTCGTACAGCTCACCAACATTTTGAGGTCAGACCAGATGTTTTAAAGAAAACCAGAAAAGGGACAATATATATACAACCTCCACCCCACCGAGACTCATACAAACATTTAGTAAATTCTTCACAGTACACTGACATGATAGCTTATCTCCAAATCAAATCTACACATTTTTCTCTGGCATGTAGTGCCGTTCTAGTAACTAGAGAGAACTCTAGCTTGCCTTTACCTTGTATATCACAAAGTATTATTTTGCTCAAAGCTCTTTTGAGAAAAGGGAGCCTTTCACTCAAAAAAGTACATTCATGTTGTTGTATTCATGAACGCTGTATTCTTTTACCCATAGACTGTATATAAAAGATGGACACAACTACCACAAGGTCTCGTTTTTGCCATGTAGGTTTTTTTTCAAGCTATAAGTGGCCATTATTTGCCCAGAGGGTGGTGTGCTAAGTTCCGAGTTTCAACTAAACCGCTTACTGAACTACATGGGAGTCTCTAGTGGCCATTAGAGAAACTACAGTTTTGCGGACTTCCTCTTTTGGAGTCAATTTTCTGCCACGGAAGTTGCATGTTATTCTTGCTGTACCAAAAAACATGCACAAAAGCCCCGACTGGGTAGAAGACACGGTCTGTCTACTCATGATAAGAGGCTTGTTCTTGTGTGACAGGCTGTAAACACTGAACCATTCTCGCCCAGCTGACCCATGATGCTAGCTGGTTACATCTGTTTCAGTTGTTGGATGCAGAAAGTACATAAATGGTACCTAAAAATGCCAATTAAAAAGGTTTAATTGGCATTTTGAGCACCTTGCAGCAAAAATGTTGCCATGCAGAGAACTCATTGTCCACAACAGCAATGTTTCCTATGAAGAAATTTGATATATTTTTAGCACATTATCAGTTCATTTTCTATTACATCATCCTACAATATTTACACCTGGCTGGAACTCTTTTACAGTGTGCTATAAATCCATAAATGCTATAAATCCATAAATGCGAAATATAGGTGGAGCGCGGAAGCGTTATTTCACTTCTTTATCTTTACAGCACGAGCGAAAGTTCAGCACCTGAAGTGTAACCATGAGAGGCACATACAAAACGTCATTTGTGATGAAAGTTCAAAAGGAATTTTCACAAGACGTTTGAGTGTGTAGAAATTTTAAAGTAGATACATTACAAACAAAACACCTGGATTATAAAGTGAAACAGAAGCTCAAGTAATCCATTTCTATATGTCATACATGAAGTATCTTCTGGGATTTTGGAAGACTTTCTCTTCTTTTCCTTATGACATATGGTGTTAACACAGCATTTGTTTCTGAAATTACCTCAGTTTAAAAAAAGAAAACTGAAGCAGAGAAAAAAAAACTTGGCAGCTCTCTACTTTCTCTTTTAGAACTGAAAGGTGATGCAACTCAGTTCAAGACACTCCACAAAGTGTCTTTTTACACTTCTCTTTCTTTGTCCTGCTGTTCCCATTTCACTTTCTCACCTGACTTTCTTTGTTTGAGACACAACGGCCAAGTGTGGGCTTTTTGTCTTCACATGCCTCAAATGTCCAGCAAGTTCTGTTTTCATTTGACTGTGTTTTTCTTAAACACTCGTCTGGTTTCCCTTGTACTGTCCCGATTGACCAACACGATTTTAAAGAAGCAGTGAGGATTTGTCACGTTTGAAGTTATCACCTGTGTTTTTGATAAACTGCACATTATGAATGATCACATTGTTTAGTCAGTATCATAAAAAACTTAAAACATAAAAGTAGAAACCTGCAAGGCAAAAGTGGAAACACCAAAAGTTGCAGTTCCTCTAATGGCCACTTAATGCTGGCTGCAAAAGTGAGTAAATCCCCACAGATTCACATGTTGAAATATTTTGTTCTTAGAGTCAATTTTACATGATAATTCTCTTCAGTTTTATTCATACAGCGCCAAATCACAACAACAGTCGCCTCAAGGTGCTTTATATTCTAAGGTCGACCTTCCAATAATACATACACAGAGAAACTCAACAATCATATGACCCCCTATGAGCAAGCACTTTGGCGACAGTGGGAAGGAAAAACTCCCTTTGAACAGGAAGAAACCTCCAGCAGAACCAGGCTCAGGGAGGGGCGGGGCCATCTGCTGCGACCGGTTGGGGTGAAAGAAGGAAGACGGGACTAAAGACATGATAATAATTGTATGAGAATTTATTTTAAAAAGCAGAAGAAAAAACTCACTTTTGAAGTCACTGAACTAGACATCTTGACCACATGTGTTCTCTCGCTGCCTTTTGGAGCAATTTAAGCTGGACATACACTGTGCGATTTTTTTTTCAGTCGCGTTATTCAGCTCCTGCTCAAACTGTACGATTGACTCGCAGGGGTGAGAAGTTCGTAGGTCACGATGCAGGTCTCACACTATACAGCCCGATGCTCTGATGCGACCTGAGTGCTCACACTGTGCGTCCATAACATGAAGCTTATAACACAAAATCTGTCTCTCGCTCTTCCTCTCTCTCTTTCACTCACACAGACACTCACACACACCATCAACTTTGCTAAATTGCTAATGAAAAACATTGACCAGGCGGCTGCAATTGATGAGCTTGCCAAAGTTCTACAAGTTGTGCCTCCATCACTTGTGTCCAGATCACACGCTGCACTGCCGTGCTGCTCCGTCTTTCCACTTCCATTTCGGTGTGCGTGTGCGCAGTGTGAGAGGCTGCGTTGACACCCTCACGACGACCGCCAGGATTTCAAACAGGTTTGATTTTCTTACAACCAAACGATTGATGATTGGGAGCTGGTCGTAAGGTGTTAATCACTATACGATGCACGACACACGATTAAGGCGAAACTCGGGCGATCGCCAAAACAGTCGCAGGACTGAAAAATCGTCTCAAAATGAGCCAAAAATCGCACCGTTTATGGCCAGCTTAAAATTAATTGACACATAATGTTGCTTGCTGTGAGTTACAGCTGATCCAATAAGTGATGTTTGTTTTGCTAATTAAGCTTGCTCGCATTAGCTTATGTGTTAGCACTTCATCATCTCTTTAAAACAAATTTCGGAGCTTAAATGCTCATCAAGTCAGTTCAGTTCAGTTTGTATAGCACCAAATCACTTTAGATTGTAAGGTGAAGCCCCCACAGTAATAGACAGAAAACCCCAGCAATCAGACAACCCCATATGAGCAAGCATTTGGTGACTTTGGCAGGAAAAACTCCCTTTTAACATGAAGACACCTCCAGCAGAGCCAGGGTCAGGAAAGGTAAGCCATCTGCCGTGACCCCTTGAAGGGTGAGGGGAGGAAGACTTTAGATTAATAATAACTACTAATTAAATGCAGAGTGGTGTATAAAAACTCAAAGAGTGAAAAAATGTGAGTCAAGAAGAGCTACTCAGTGTCTCATGGGAAGCCCCCAGCAGCCTAGGCCTATTAAAATGTAACTAAAATCATCTAAAATGAACTCATATCAGTAAGAGTTTGGGTAGCTTGCCACGCTGACTAAATTTACAGGAGGCACAAATTAGTGGCTCGGCCCCTGGGGTTGGTGCATGAGCTACTGCTAAAGTACCTAAATAGTTTTTGTGCGTGGTTGTTGTGGGAGATCCCAAAGATGTTTCAAGTAGACCTTATTAAAATGATGGCCACATTTGGCATAAGGTTTAGAAACTGTATAGAGAATTCAAATTCTTTGTAGTCTTTAGTAAAATGGCTCCGATGATTTTTATGCAAAGCCTATCGGTGGATTTCAGGTGGATGTCAGATTTTTAGAACCACCTTTTCATTACAGCTAACCGTCTTTGACACCAAACCTGCTGAACAGTTGCCACCCTGTCCCAAACAGGACTTTATTTGTATTCGTATTTGTTTTGTAGTCATTTAGGTTTTTTGTGTGGGTGCATTTGCGGTTTGGGATCTTTTTTTGGTGCTTGGTTTTTGTCACTTTGCAGTCATTTTGTGTCTCGTGGCTTTTGCGGTTACTTTTCTCTTGTTATATTAGATCTCTGTGGTGACCTTTGATTGTCGTGATTTTGTGTTTTTTGTTGCTGTGTATGTATCTAGTAATTCTTATCTATATTTGGTTGTTTTTCCGACTTTGTGACAAGGTTATTATAGCTAACTAAAACAAAACTAAAACAAAAGTAGAACTGAAGTAAAAAAATTTTTTAAAAGACATATGACAAAAAAAAACAAACCTAACTTGGAAAACTAACTGGCATAAAATGGAACCAACTCAATCAGTTCTGTTCTTTTATTGTCATACCTGCACTAATTTCTTTTTGAGCTTTGCCTCCGACACACGTCCTTCATATGCAGGAAGACTAAAACTAAGGCCAAATGTAATAAAAATTAAAACTAAAACTAAACATTTTCTATAATAAAAACTAATCTGAAGCGAGTAAACCCACTCTGCAAAATGAATGATTTTCAACCTGTTGGGTTGGATTGTTGGGTTTTTCTCTGTATGTATTATTGCAGGGTCTACCTTACAATATAAAGCGCCTTGAGGCGACTGTTGTTGTGATTTGGCGCTGTATAGATAAAATTGAATCAAAATTCAAAGTAAAAATAAAACATCAAAATAAAATAAAAATATAACAAATCTACTTGTTGGTCGTTTTGTGTTGTTTACAGTAACATTTAATCTTTTCCCATCTCTTCCTGGTCATTTTGCATGTCTGTTTTGTGTTGTTATGATGGTGAGCATGTTGTCTTGCTTGTCTCTCTTTAGTCATTGCGTTTCTTTTTGTAACAATATTCCATTATTTTTTCTCATTTTTGTCTCATGTGTGGGTTATTTTTCATCTTTTTTGGTCATTTTTTTCTGACTTTGTGTTATTTTGTGTTTCTTTTGTTGTTGCGTGTGTTGGTTTTGTTTGTCTCTTTGGCCATTTTGTGCTAATATTTTACATTTTTGTTGTTAGTTTTGTCTCTATGTGATTAAATGTCATTTTTTAAAATGTTTTCTTGATTTTCTTTCCTTTTGAGTTTTATTTTGCGTGTTTGTTTTATGCTGTCTCTGTATCAGATTTTGTGTGTGTTCCTTTTTGTGATCATTTTGACTCTCTGTGGTCATTTTGTGTATTGTACGGTTGTTTTTTTTGTTTTTGTTTTTGTTTTTGGGCCAAGTTGCTCAGTAATATATTCTTGATGCTTGATTATCACTTTGGTAGTGTGGAAGGGGGAGCCACCAGTGTGTCATCGGGTGGATTGTGAATTTGTGTATCTTAGAAACCTGAAAGGACTGGAGTGCTGTGACGCTGAATATTAACGCAGCAGAAAGTGTGTGCTTGTCATGTGTGAAACCAGCAGTGAAATTGCACCTCCGTGTCTGGCTTTGACTTTTTCATTCCAACATGCAAACACAAACCGACCGCAAGATGTTGCCGGATGATATCATTTTCGCCATTATCATATGTACCCACATGACACACACACACGCACACACATACACACACTCACCGACAAATGCATACTGTCTACAGTTCCTCCCTCTCACTCACCCACCTCTTTTCGATTATTCATAACGAGATTCTCCAAAAGAAGCTCTTGGTTATGATATCCGGTGTGCAAAGACAGGAAGCTCGTCTATAGGTACCATCCCCGACTCTAAAGACACTGAATCAGTGTCTTTATGTGAGACTCAGCTTACATAAAGACACCAGTTCTTCGTATTTCCCAATGAAACAGGAGTAAAAAACAAACTCAGACTTAATTATAGCACAAATATTTGTTTGTAGGATCACTTCGAGTAGCGGTGTTGGAGACTCTGTGGTCGCCTTGGTGTTAATCAGTTGAACTATTTTTTGGTCTTTTGAAAATATGAAAATAAAATATTGTATTTTGGCCATGATATGTTACACTCTCTGAGATATTAAAATCCAGGAAAATTATTATGTGGTCAATTTTTTTTTTTTTTTTTTACCTTCTTGCAAGGGGTGCAGTGGTTAGCACTGTTGCCTCACAGTAACGGGGTCCCTGGTTCAAATCTGCCGCCTGGCTGGGGCCTTTCTGGGTGCATACTGCATGTTCTCTGTCTCTCCAGGTAGTCAGGCTTCCTCCCACAGTCCAGAGGCATGCGCGAGAGGTTAGCAGATTGTTTTATGATTTATTGTCTGTCTGTATTAGGCCTACGACAATCTTTTCCTTTGTTTGTAGCCAATTTGCATTTTTATTGTGATTTATTCTGGTCATTGTGGTCATTTTTATGCCTTTAGGGCTGATTTTCAGTGGTGTGTGGTGGTTGGGTGCCTCCTTAATGCCATTACTTTCAGTTTTCTGTCTTTTTAGTGTTATTTTGCATTTTTATTGTGACTTTATGTTCCTAGTTGTGATACTGTGATTATTTCTCGCCTCTTTTTTTCATCATCACTTTTTGGCCATTTTTGTGGTTATTTGCATTTTCAGTATTGTTTCCTTTGGTTTCTGTGACCATCCCTTGGATCATTTTACACATTTAAAAAAAAAGGAATCTGCTTCTGGCAAATTTTGAATCTCCTTATTATTGCCACTTTTCTTTCTGGCCGTTACTTTTTACTCTTTGTAGTCTTTTTGGTTTTTGTTGTGGTTCCTTTTTGTCTTTGTGGTCATCTTTTTGCCAGATTTGCTTTTGCATTAGTTGTTTGTTTTGATTTTGGGTTCCCTTTTTTTGTCTACTTTCTGATTGTTTATTTTCTTTGTCTTCAGATCTGTTTGTGGTCATTTTTGACTTCTTTTGTTTCCCCCTCTGTGATCGTCAACTAACTGCTCTGTGATCAACCTCTGTGGCTTTGTGTTATCTTCTTGTGCATACGTTTTGCTAGTTCCCATGAGAGAAAAATAACATAAAAATAGAGTATGTACCTCCCAGTGTGAGTAGACAAACTTTGGTATAACATTTTCCATTATAAACACGGAGGAGTCCTTCTCCACCAAATGGAAGAAATGGATCTTCTTCACTGCAAACAATTACCGTGAAATACCTGAATATAAATAAAGAGTCTAGACACAAAGTTACACTCATTTCCTTTTCTAAAAATGTGTTTGTCTGTGATTTCCCCTGCCTTTTCTAATCAACTCATTTAAATCTGTATGGATATATAGTTTCCCAACAAAAGAAAGTGTGACCTTTAACATATGACTCACCGAATCCCACGGATTTCACAAATGCCTCTTTTCATTGAACTGGGAAAAATATCACCGAAAATGAAACCTCCTCAGTTTGAGCTTCGTATCTTTGTGCCTTTCCCTTTTCCTGACTTTCCGAATCTTTGTCAGGCCAGTACTAATAACACGGTGACACATTTCCACATGTAACCCCCCCATGATATCTGTAAAGCCATCAAAAAGCTTTCTTTTGTTCTTTGCTGATTTTGCTCCCTGGTTGCATCATGCAATCCCAGGAATATGCAGTCATCGCACAGTGAAGCTCAGCAGTAACGCCGGCTCAGATAAGCTCAGGGCAGGAAAAGGTTGGAAGGAAGACGGGTGGGAGGATGTTGAGGGAGGGGAAGCTGTTGTAGGCGAACAAGATGTTTAGTGTAGGATTATGAGCTGAGCCTCGTATTCAGATGTGTGTGATGACACATGCACAGGTGCAGGTTTAGAAGAAGCAAAAAATCCACATCTTATAGTTTTGGTTTCCTTCTTGTCATTCCCTCTTCGGGGTATGTGGGCTCAGATGTGTAAGGGAATAAACCAGGCCGATATGAGGTTCTACCACAAATGTAGCGTGGCTTCCGCTCTTTCTAGACTCTACAGTCTGGTGGCCTACAAACCTCTGCCAAGAAGTTACGCTTCACTTATGATTAAGTGGTTTGCCTCCTCATTTTTCTTCCGCATAACAGACAGGATTTGATGGTTATCTTAAGCTAAGACTTGACGTTATTCAGCCATATCCATGAAGCAAGCTGACTCAGGGGTCACATCAATTTGGGTAAATGATAAGAAATAAATGAGCTGGGTTTAGTGGAAGAAATACCACCGAGACAGTAAAGTTTAAAAGAAGCTGGGAGCTTTGTGCAAACATTGTGTCAGTGTGTGTGTCTGTGTTAAAATCTTAGGAAAGAAACAAAGGGAGACATTTGTGCGTATACTTTCAGACTTTACTGGATACATTTCCACTTCCAGTGGCCTTAAAATGAGGCCATTACCATTTAACCATGAACAGCTGAAATACCCAAGAAAACACAGCTTTTTATTTCCTTGGTTGTCTTTAAAAATTTAATTCTGTATGCTTTCTAAAGTCACTTTGGGGCGCTACGTATTTGCTCCTGTAACTAATCTCACTTTGAAACTATATGACGAAATGTGCTATATAAATAAATTCCTTGCTTGCTTACATCAGAGAAAGATCCTTTGTATTTTTAAGGGATTGTATCACTCCTATGAGGAGGGAAATTCTATTATGTTGCCATATTGAGGGCACACAGGGAAACATTCAACTCTAGTGGAGCAAGAATTTCAAGCAGGCATTCATACAGGAGTCAGAAAACCCCACACAGGCTCATCAGACTCGTTTCACAGTGAAAGGCGACCCAGATATTTGCCGTACCTGTGTGTCAGTTGCAAAGTGTGTATTAGAATGACTTCCTGCTTCAACTTGCACCTAGAAAGCTTTGTTGTGGTTTGGCTCCTGTACTGACGTACTGGGCATGCTCACTTTCAGTTCTACCTCGAAATTATTCTCATGGTAATCTGACTTGTTTGCGCTTGTCTGGTTATCTTTAACTGCATGCACAGAACTTAACCATGTGGTGAGTATATTGTGTTTATACTTACCAAACTTTAACTATGGAATGTGTTTAAAGGCATATTAAGCCTACATGTGCCATTTGTGTCTCTGAGGGTCAATTTCAAGCTTTAAATGTGATTTTACATGAATAATTTTAAAGGTTTTCATTTAAAATGATTAATAACTAGAAGAAAACAAGAGAAACTGGTCACCTGAAGCACATGTAGCAGGGCAGGTTATGGAAACTCCACCTGGTCATACCTGCTGGCTGATGTAATCACCTGCATGACTTCATTCATGCTAATTTGTTTACATTTATGAAGCACTGAACAGTTTTGCATGACCTTTACTGGCTGCACTGGAGAACTGACAATTTCTTTCTCTTTTTTTAAAAAAGTCTAGTTTTATCAGGTTTCACTCTTTGCAGAAAACTTTCCCTCCTCAGTCTAGAGGGGATATTACTCTTACAATCTTTTAAAAGTGGATGCAAGCACCAAAATGTGCATGTTTGTCCATTTACAACAAATATTATGAAAAATCCCATGAACCACTTGAATTTTCAAAAGAATTTCCAAGATGACCACAGTTTCTACCTCAAGAAGCAACAATTTTAGAAGAGAAATGCAACCGCTGGATGTATTTCTATGTTTTTCACTTTATGGAAGTCAAGATTACAACTTCAAATTTCCTGCAGGGCTTCTTTATTTCACAAGAAAGTATAAAAGCTTAAATTATTGAAATGACAAAAGAACTCTCCATATGAATCTGGTCAAATGTACTGAAATTCCGCCCTGGTTGTGCTTGCTTGCTGGTTGTGACTGAATCTCTTTGTGCCCTTATCATTCTGTTTAGTCTGTGCTATTTTGCAGACTGGAGGAGCCTGAGATAAGCACAGCATCTTCAGTTTCTTGGAACTAAAGGTAAGAGTTCCATATTTGGTGAAGTGTGCAAGTGTGACTGAAACTACTATAAGACCACTATAAACTCTATAAGCAAATCATCTTTAGAAAAAAAGGTTTAGCTGTGGTGCAACGTTCCAGAGTAACCTTCTTTGGCATTTATGTGGTTCTAAGTTGTTTTGACATTGAGATCACTCTGAAAGGGAAAGTTTAGTTGATTTTATCTATGTTGTTTTCATTCTGTTTATGTATTATTGATTTTTTCACGAGTTGTATGGTCAATTCTCTAAAGGGTAACTGTAAAGGACACATATGTGCCTTCGAAACTCTGTCCCTGTCCATTTGCAAGACGCCACATGTGGCATCGTACTTCAGCCAGTCAGAGGCATGTTCTGAAAGCACCTTTACCACAGTGGCTGGGTTGGACGGCGTGTGAAACAGTGTGCAGCAGACTCTGTTGCAGGGTTCTCTTGTTTTTGCGGTTGTGTCAGTAGTGTCACCCAATCATAAGAATACCTGTGTGCAACTCTGGAGTAACACCATGGTTCTCAGCGCACAACCAGTTTTTCTTTAAACTGGTGTTTTGCTGCACTGCAGCCAAGGGTTGGGGTTAGGGGTGAGAGCATAGATCGTATTTATAAGATGGTGTCGCCACTGTGACACTACGAGCCCGAGGCTTCTCTCTCAGCAGAGTAGTGAAGGAGCACTCAGCTTGAGTGTTGCACATTATCTTTCAGGATGTCCTTTTGTCCTTCTGCTCTATCCTCCAGTTCTTGGCTTCCGTTTAGTGTAGCTCTTTGTGTGCTGACTCCAGATCCAACAGAAGAAATGACTCATGACTCTTCTCATAATGGTCTGTGGAGTAATCCACCATCACGTTTATCTGCTGAGCTTCTAGAAAATCATTCTCACACATGTAAACAATCCAGTGATTAGATCAGCATTCGTAATGGAGATCATAATTTGCCTGGCAAAATGGAGCTCCGGGTGGGAAATTTTAGATTGAAAGTAGTGGAAACCAATTTCTAAATAAATTCAATCTAAAAAAACCTGAATAATTACATACATTAGTTATTTCTACACATTCTCATTCTGCTGAATTCTGCAGTGACTCACATGGATATACACACACAAACAGGACATGGACGAACTTGTTTGCTTTCACTGCTAACGCTGCCGGTCAGCATCGGCCTAAACATGCCAATAGCTATTTTTGCTCCACCTAATAATCGTTCCACACAAACATTTAAAAAAAAAAAAAAAAACTTGCTTCCAAAATTTCATAAATGTAATAAAAACATAGTTTTACTAGTATTCATGTGATTTTAAAAAAGCAGAGTAGCTTCTTATTAAAAATATTTTAATTTATACTTTTAATTTAAGGGTTCAGTTTAATTTTATTTGTATAGTGCCAAATCACAACAGAAGGCAATTTAGCATGCTCTTTTATTTGTGTCAAAACTTTTCCATTTTTAGCTGCTGAACTGTTCTTTACATTTAACTTGACTTTGCCTCCATTTTAAGTGATAAACCAGCTGCTTTTATTTTTTTATCTTTCAATTTAAATTCACAACATGATGTTTGTGTGTGTGATGTACACATGATTGTATCGTGTGTGAGTGTGTGTGTTATCTGTTTTTGTAAAGCACCTAATGCTGCTTAGTGGTTATTTTAAGCATGTCCATGTGAAATGATGGTTAACAAGATCTTCATCAGTAGAAGTCAGTAAAGCCCCCTCAGTCCATGTTTTCTCCACCTGCTGTGGGGCGAAAAAGTCCCCATCAGTGGGGCCAACCCCGAAGTTTAGGAACCATTGTGACATTAGTATCATTATAAAAATTTACTGGGAAATAATCTTTTCTGAAATAAACTTTATTAACTGATTTGTAGCTTAAAAGCTTTCTGCGACTGACCGACTGACTGATTGCGGTACACTAAAAACAGATGCCCTTACTGGTGGTAGATATGTATCGTCTTGTTTGTATCTGTTGCCAGCTGACAAGGTCATTATTCAAACACTTTGATTTTGTATTCACTGCACAAAGAGTGCAGCTTTAGAATCAAATTAGTATCGTTATGATGGCGCACAGATGAGCATCTCTGCAGAGAGATTTGTGTTTCAGCTGCAAAGAAAATCTTTCCAGAGGCAGTTTCACTTTGAATTTGTTTAGGTTTACTTGCTATGAGTAAGGAGGGTGACTAAGACATACAGTACTGACAGTAAATTTTATACTCTTTGACCTTTTATGTCTACCAGAGCATGTAGGCTTTCCCAGTTTCGCATTTACTGATTAGCAGAAGTTAAAGAAGTAAGGTGGCTTGTTAAAGGGCAAACAAACATGTCAATCCAGTCCCAAGCCAACTTCTGTAATCTCTGGGCCATCAATTCCTGCATTGCATAAATTACATTTTTTTTGTCACAGTGTTCCTCCCACACTTGCTGTGAAGTAACATGGAGTTTGACTTTGCAAATGTGCAGGTCCAGCCTTTACCCCTGATACAGTTTACGCCATCACATGACAGACAGCTGATTGAACATGAGGGTAAACATGTGATTAGTGCCACAATCGAGCAAAACAAAAAGTGTATATTCATCTCATCAACATGATTTGTTGTCAGGTGAGTGACTGTGGGGAATATCTGTTAGAGGAAACATTTCCCTCCTCTTTGTATTATTGCATGAAAAATCACATCATTATGCTGTATTGGTGGTGTGCATTAAACAGGAAGTGTAAATGACATATTAGGAAGTGGCCTTTTTCACTTACATACTTGAGTCCACCAGATAGATGTACCTCTTAGGGATCAAAGATCATACTGTGGTGGAAAGTTGGCCAATTTGGGGTGAATGTCCCTTTTATGTCACTGAGTGCGCATTCTAAAGGTTGAAAATTAGCAAAGGAAAAATAAAAAGTACCTTTTATTGTCATTGGTCATCGGAAATTAAGTTTAAAAAACAAACAACAAAAGAGAGCTGTCCTTTTCAGATAACCTTTAAAGGGAATCGCAGGCAATTATAGCCACACGCTGTGAAACAGAGACCGGGCTGAATGGAATCAAAATGCAGGTTTCCATGTTTGACTGATTGGAAATCTTTAACACACAAAGACAAAATCAGCAATGTCGTTAATATAGACACATTAGCAACATCAGCCAAGATACAATTTAAATACACTTAGTTTCTGTTTATCTACTTATCGTAGCTATGTCATTCTACTCTAGTTCAAACTGCATTAGCTTTTAGATTAACTACAGTATCTCACAAAAGTGAGTACACCCCTCACATTTTTGTAAATATTATATCTTTTCATGGGAGAACGTTGAAGATATGACACTTTGATACAATGTAGTCAGTGTACAGCTTGTATAACAGTGTCAATTTGCTGTCACCTCAAAATAACTCAACATACAGCAACAAAAGTGAGTACACCCCTAGGTGAAAATGTCCAAACTGTGCCCAAGTGTCAATATTTTGTGTGGCCACCATTATTTTCCAGCACTGCCTTTACTCTGTTGGGCATGGAGTTCACCAGAGCTTCACAGGGTGCCACTGAAATCCTCTTCCACTCCTCCATGATGACATCATGGAGCTGGTGGATGTTAGAGACCTTGCGCTTTGGGGTTGTTATCATGTTGGAATTCTGTCCTGTGGCCCAGTTTATGAAGGGAGGGGATCATGCTCTGCTTCAGTGTGTCACAGTACATGTTGGCATTCATGGTTAACTGTAGCTCCCCAGTACCAGCAGCACTCATGCAGCCCCAAAAATGACATCCCACCACCATGCTTGGCTGTAGGCAAGACACACCTGTCTTTGTACTCCTCACCTGGTTGCCACCACACACCCTTGATACAATCTTTGCCATGGTGGACCAACTTCTTTGGTCCACTATGGCGAGGTTTGTTCTGAATGGAACCTGTCCTGTTGTACAGCAGTCTTCACACTGTGCTGCAGCTCAGTTTCAGGCCTAGGCCATCTTTATGTAGAGTAACAATTCCTTTTTTCAGTTCCTCAGAGAATTCTTTGCCATGATGTGCCATGTTAGACTTCCAGTGACCAGTAGGAGAGAGTGTGAGAGCAATAACATCATATTCAACACACTTGAGGCCCTGTAACACTAATGAGTCACATGACACCAGGGAGGGAAAATGGCTAATCGTGCACAGTTTGGACATTTTCACTTAGGGGTGTACTCACTTTTGTTGCCAGCAGTTTAGGCAATAATGGCTGTGTGTTGAGTTATTTAGAGGTGACAGCAAATTTACACAGTTGTACAAGTTGTACACTGACTACTTTACATTGTTTCAAAGTGTCATATCTTCAATGCTGTCCCATGAAAAGATATGACAAAATATTTACAGAAATGTGAGGGGTGTACTCACTTTTGTGAGAATTTTACTGAGTTCACCTCCCGCTGGCTAGCTGTTACCGACTTGGCAACAATTGTCAAAGGGGAAAATGTGTATTCTCCAACTAGCTGGCAAGTTGTTGCTGCTGGTTGCTAGGTGAAAGAGGTCAGCTGGTTAGGTGCAGCACCGTATATTTCCTTGTGACTTTTTTGGTCACCAACAGAATCCCGCAGTGGCCCATAGTTTGCATGGGAAGAAATTTCTCTCTGAGCTGTAGTGAAACTCGGAAAAAGTGTTTAACGGAAAAAGCATTACCAGGAATGGGAGAATGCAATGTAAAAGTTGTGCCTTTTGAAATGTGTTGGTTAGACCAGTGTGGTATAATTTCTACTTTGGAGGCGAACATTTTCCGTTTCCCATTTAGTTGCAACGTTTTGCGCTCGGTGCTTTGCGAGTATTTGTAGACAAGTCACCGTCTGCAAACTGCAAACTGCTGGTGTCTGTGGCAGCAAAGGAGGAGAAACATTCACAAACTGATGGAGGAATACACACTTTTCCCTTACGGCCTGTGATTGCCAGATGATTGCCGACTGGTCCTCAGCCCCTGTGTGTCCTAAGATGACCATATTGGCGATATCCCCTCTGCGTAGTGTTACATACATGGGTTAATGTAGAAAATAAGTGAGCACTTGTACATATTCTGACCTAATTATTTTAAAACTTATCTTATATAAGCACCTGTCATTAAAACAATATTAAATTTTTTATTTTTTTTTTAAAAAGGTCCTCTTTAAGGGTGAGCTGAAGATTTAATTTCTTGTGTGAATGTAGTAAAAAGCTTAAGTTTAACAAAACAGAACATTAGCAAATTCAGCAGAATGGGGAACTTCTGGGATAAAACCAGAAAATTTTCTTTGTCTTTTGCTTTTTCACCTTGTAGATTTCAGATTAAGAATAACATTAATGCAACACGGAGCCTAAGAGGGAGGACAAAACCCTCCCAAAAACTGGAAATAACTTTACACTGGCCAAGGCAGCTGTACATGTCTACTTCAGAAAACATCCAGGCCGTTTACTTTTGACTTTATCTTTTTATAGATTTAAAATCACAATGGTGAAAACACACAATATATATATGTATCAAATATAGTGTCTACAGTAAGACATTTCATCTTTTTTCAAACTCTGATGGCTTGACTAATCACCCGGTGAATACATATCCTTTCTCATCCTGTGGTTCTTTTTTACACTTTCCCTACAATATGTCACATAATGTCACTCATCACCGAGAAGGATGAATACTGTTAACAGAAGGAAGTTGACTTTTAGAAATAGAGATTAGCTGCACAAAAAACCCCATCATCTTATGAGGAAGACAAGAGTGAAACACCGTGGGAAACCTTATGCGAAGGTATGAAAAACACAAAGATGAACCTTAAAAGGAAGAAAATTATCCCAGTGGATGAGCAATACAGAGCTGATAAACTGTGTAGGGGATCTGAAACACAGGACTTCTCTCGGGAGGAGCCTGAAGATGCACACTGTGACCTCTTTCCTTGTACAGGCTAAAAGTGTAACCACAGCAGGTACAGGCTGTTTTTTAGTCATATGTGTAAGAGGAAATCAACAGGACCGGATGGCTTAAAAAACTGTCTTCTAACCACTGTGTGCTGTGACATTTTTAATAGTCCTTAGACAGTCAGTGTTTAAACTCTGTGGAAAAGGTTAATAATCATTCCTGAGCCTAAAATACTACGGCTTACTGCTCGTAGCTTTATTATCTGTAGTATTTTGAAGTAGTCATAGTAAACAACTGATGCTGTCATTAGTGGCGGCATGACAAGGCTATAATGCATTAGTGTACATTTCCTTCCTCCTTGATCTAAAAATATGATACAGCAGTTCATAATGACAACAAGCTTTGGTTGTAGTAACAAGAGCCGAATAACAAATATGACTGTTTTGAAGACACAACATCTCAATGATGGCTGATGGATGAACTATAATCCAAGAGTAAAATGACCGATAACAACATAGAGGATCCAAAAGCATGAAAAAGAAAGAGCACTTTTCAAAACAAAGCTCTTTCACATGAAAACAAGTGGATCAGATACTGAAGAGAAAAAAAACAAGCAGCAGGGTGAACAGGAGAAATTTAAGTCCTGGAACTATTGTTCAGGAATTTAGATTTCTTAATAAAGGCTCTTATGACAAATAACAGGGAAGTCATTGTTCTCTTTTAATTTAAGGTAAAATAAATAATAAAGACGTCTCAACTCAAGCTGGATTAAAAGTTGTAGAAGAATTGTAGATCTGGCTTCAGGCCTTCAAGGTCTTGTTGTTTTTTGTTTGTTTGTTTTTGTTTCTACCCTGTGTAAAGTCAGATAAATAAAATCAATCAGCTGGTTAAAGCACATTTATGAGAGGTCACTGACTCTGCTGACCTGATAGCCTAAGGCAGTTGATTTTGTAGCTTTGGGCCTCTGGCAGAAAAAGCTTTGCTTTAGTTATTAGCTGCTCCTCTGGAACAGAAAACAGGCCTCTGACTGGGGCTCTCAGGCTTCGTACCCACTTACATGCAACTAGGTCGGATACATAACCCGGAGAGAGGCCATGGAGAGCCTCAGCATCAGCAGCAAGACCTTAGAATCTATTCCAAAGCATGTGGGGAGACAAAGCAGGGAGGGTAAAATGAGTGTGATATGATCGTGTGTAATTTCTTTGTGGATTTAATTTCCAGTTTTAATACAAAGAATTTCAATTACATTAATAATTTGACTTCAAGCAAGTTGAAAATTCTAATAAATGTATTCAGAGGGAGGAGTAACAATTCAGCTTTATTGTTTTTTTTTCTTATTTAACTGTGGCATTCTCAACAAAATAGTGTTGTGATTACATCAGCCCTCAGAATAAAGCAGAGAGAGAACTCATGTGGTGAAGCAAGATGAGCTTATTCTAAACTGTAGTTTAAACCCGGCAGACCAACATCAATAATGTAGGAGTAGTCACGACAGTATTGTCTTCTCCTGTGTAAATTCTCCTCGACCTCATGACGGGTTTCACTGAAATGAAGGAAACAATAATAGGAAAACTCCACAGGATCTTTTTCTTTCTTTCTTTCTTCCTTTTGAACTGATGAACTGCAAGACAAGTTCAGCCTGTGCGATCATCTCTAAATCAAACAGCGCTTTTATAAATAGCCACTTATGTGTGTATTGTGCTTAGATCATCCACTTAGACTACAAATGAGGCCCCAGGTACGAAAGGTCGAAAGCTTCCTGTTAGAGGCCAAACACCGCTGTACAGAGGTACTACAACACTGTGTGAGCGCACCAATCCCCTTTAGGCAACCGAAAGTCCAAGCAGACAGCTCAGTTATTGCATCATCAGTTTCTTCGATGAGATGGCTATATTTGGTTAGCTGTATTGCGAAGACTTCCTGTTGTACTGTAACAATGGAAAGCTGTCCACTTTAGGGGGCAGGTGACATCTACAAACCACTGTGATGGCAGCTGTGATCACTGTGACTGCGATTACTGGCATTTGTGCTCCTTTTGGCATTTTTGGCAACACATTAAAATGGTCATGTTGAGACGCTGTGGGCTGACTGTCTCAGCCACTTCACTTTTTTACAGGTACAGGCAGCTTAATGAAGGAAGCGAAATCACGTTAACATTATATCATCTGTACAATATTTTCCTATTATCAGAAACGTTAGCCTCACAGCCCACTTCTACTGTGGATCGAAAAAGTTTATAGGAAAAAAGAACACCCACTCCTGATGTATGAATTGTAGTTGTATTGTTAGATTGAGTTTGTGTATTGAGCTGCACTGTTAGAACAGATATGGACATACTGTTTCTGAGCTGACTGCAGTTGTGTGAAGCACTGTGGCAAATGTTCCTACTGGCACTAAAACCATCTCATATTTCAGGCTTTTGCTGAGTCTCCGGACGGTGGGCAGGTGCATCCTGTTTCTTTTTCTTTTAATTTGTCAGATGTGTCTCGAGAACTTGATTAAAGTCGATCTGTGGCAAATTGAATTAACTGGGCATGACCCTGTATTTCATACTGCATGTTAGGGCAAATATTGAGCTATGAAGTTCAAGGAACTCTTTGTAGTTTGTACGGCACCGAGTGCTCCCAGGAGGGCAGTGACCTCAATAAATGTGAACTGGAAGAAATTTGGTGCCACCCGACTTTTCCTAGATTTGGATTTCGCAGTGAAACTGAGTAACTGAGCAGGAAGGCCTTGTTCGGGGAAGAGACCAAGAGCCCAACATTCATCTTAAGGCTTTAAGAACTCTCCTACAGAGGTGAGAGTACCTGAGCAGCACTCTATAAATCATGCTTTCATCTTGGAGCAGCTAAAAGGTAGCAGCTCTGAGTAAAAGGAGTATTTATCTGGTTTGCCAAACAACATCTAAAGGACTCTCGGTGTTTAATGGATTCTCTGATGTCATGTAGCAAAAACTGACCTCTCTGGGCAGAATTTCAAACTCTGCATCTGTTATATCCCAGCAACCTGTACCCTGCTGATGCAGTCCCTACAGAGGAGAACGGTGGTGGTATCTTCATGCTGTGAGGGGTAAATTTAGTGATAGACGTGGCCACATGCAGAGAGGTTCTTAAAGAAATCTTTCTCCAGATGGTTCACCTTTCAGCACTACGCTGATCTGAATTGTACAGCAAATGCAAAAGTTTCTGGTTTTCCATTAGTGACCTGAGCAAAGCCCAGAGTTGAAAAAAAAAAAAACCTCACAGAACATCTGAGAGAAAACCTGAAGACGCTTCTCATCCAATCTGATGGTGCATGCCAATATCAGACAGGAAGAATGAGTGGAGATAAGCTTGTGTAGATCTCATGCACATCCATCTGGATACTTTTCATGTGTCATTGTGGGCTAGTGAGTAGACAATAAGTCTTCAGAACACTTTGCAGGTGGACTTTGGCTGCTCAGAACAACACAAACACAAAAGGGAAGGTAATATAGAAACACACACGCACACGCAGGATCGTATACACACAGCATAGTTTTATCTCAGTTCTGTGGTTGAGCATCATCACATGCTTTTACCACTAGGTGACGAGACCTGAACTCGTAGTGGGTGTCAAATCTATAAATCTAAAATGTCAAACAGAAAAAACTCTCACGGTGATTTTTAGACGCCCTTTATAATAAGAAGAATTGTTTATAAGCTCATAAAAGATCAAACTTGACTGGCCCTTTACCATAAAGTGCTGCGAATTCTCAGGACAAGAAGAAGAAATTGAAAAATGTGCCCCATCAGCAGCTTCCTGAATTCTTAATGAGAGTTCTTAGGAGCTCGACTTGTTTTCTTAGATCTAATCTCACTCTTGTGTTGAAACTAGACACTTTACATGCTCCCCTTTTGCACACTCAGACAGGAGTGCTCCTGTTTCTTTGTGGGCCACGAAATGCCATTAGATGCCTGACTAATCAGCTAATACAAATGACAAGCCCCATAAACAAAGGCTGAAGGGAACAAAGGAGCCAGTGTTGTAAGAAAGCGTGCGGACATAACAGCTGAGATACCTGTTAGACATGATGTCATGTTACAGCCTCTGTCCAAACCCAGAGGTAGGCGGTGTTAACACTGATAACATGATGGGAATTTTTTTCTTTGTTGACTGAAGTCAGTGTTAAAGATGTAACAAGGTGGATACTCTCATTTTAAAGTGAATATTAACTTATTGAGTAGGTGTCATTGCAACACTCGCATAGTGAGTGTGTTTCTTAACAGCTGTTGGAGTCAGAGCCTGGGGAAAGTCTGTTTTATGTGCGGATGATGAGGTGATAACACTTCAGTGAAATGTTGTACATTCATTCGTTATTTAGAGAATTATTATTTAGAGAAGACAGGAAAGCAGAGAGAGAGTTTGGGGTAAGACACAGGAAATGGTCCAGAGTGGACTCAAACCCAGGTGCCTGCAGTAACCTTTGGCATATCGATCACCTGCTATAGCAGCGCCCAAACTCTGGTATTTTATTAGTCTTAATCAACAGGCATATGCCCTCAGAGCCACTTTATTAGGTACACCCATTCACCCTGCTGTTGAATGGTTGAACCTTGCATTTAACCATGTAGGCATGTGAACCTGGTGAAGTTCAAACTGAGCACATTTAAGTGGTTTTGACCGTGGCACTGTTGTTAGTGTCAGACAGGCTGGTCAGAGTGTTTCAGAAACTGCTGATCCACTGGGATTTTCCCACACCAACCATCTCCAGGGTTTACAGAATGGTCTGAAAGACAGAAAATATCCAGTGAGCCGCAGGTCTCGGAGAGAAAATGCTTTGTTGATGCCTGGGTTAGATGAGAATGGCCAAATTGCTTCGAGCTGACAGGGAGGGAGCAGTAACTAAAATAACCTCTTCTTAAACCAAAGTACGGACACGAGCATCTCTGAACACACAACACATGAAACTGTGAAGCAGATGAGCTACAGCAGCAGAAGACCACACCGGGTGTCGGCCATCGACAGAGAATTAAGGCTACAAATCACCATAATTGGTGAATTCTACAACAAACGTTGTCCAGTGAAGTTGGAGACAAAATGTTTCCTGGTTGAATTACTCTCAATTTCCACTGCAATATTCACATGTGATGGTCGGAATTTGTCATAAAACCGACTGGTGACATGACACTGCCTACATTCTTCTTTTATGTGTAGTCTGTGGGGGTTGGAGTCCACCTCCAATGACCATTAGAGCAAATGTAGCTCTTGGCACTTGTGTGATGGCTTTGTTTTTCATACTCAGAGGTTGCCACCTCATTGGTACCTGTTATTAAAAAAGCAAACTGATGTCATTTTTTCTAGATTTCCCACAGCCGAGTCTGTCCGGTGCTGCTGCGATTAAAATAGATGTGGCATTCATTGTACTTTATTTGTGTTGCATCAGGCCCGGTAGAACTGCAGGGGAGAATATTTTAGAGTCAGTTCAATAACATCAGTATTTACACCCTGCTTTTTATGAGGCTGCTATTCACTCTCTAATTTACAGCTCTGATTGGGCGGAAGTTAAAATGTCAACTTTTGCTGGAGTTTTTCCCAAATGTCACTCTGATCCGGTGATGAGAACACAGAGACTCATTGTGTTTCAAAATTCTCCAGCGTGTCTCATCCGTGGAGCTCAAGGTTGCCGACTTTGGCCTCACAGTTTCAGAGAAGTTACCGACTACTATGTGTTTAAAGTTTCTTTCAAGCTTCATTGTTTAGGAGTTTATTAGTGTATAACTTGTGGACTGCAGAGAACTTTCAGCACTACATCCTATATTTATGCCTGACCAGTTTTCCACAGAGATAAAGAAAACAGAAGTGAGAAATCCTTAGTAGAAACCATGACTGGAAAGTAATGTATGTCAACAGAGCTTCCATTACTTAATGAGCTTAAATTTATGTGCACTCTCACAAAATGATGTATAACAACTCGGTTGTGCTATTATTCCACAATGTACAAAACCAGACTTTCTTAAAACAAACAAACAGAGGAACCCTGGGCCTTTTTGCTTTGAGCCAACAGCCCTAACTGCTGTGTATTTAATGATATGTATTTGATGATTTTCATTCAACATTTAACTGAAATAAACAGTAAAACCTTGAAATCTCAGAATTAAATTAACATGTTATCTAATTACTTTTTATGTCATGATATTGTACCTTTAGGATTTAGGAGAAATTTAACAAATATCTACTTATATACTTCTTTGGCCCTCAGAAGTCACGATTATTAACAACGCAGTGGGTACATGTGTGTGGATGACCCGGAGGGTGTAAAATGGACCTTTAATGTACTCTTGCCTCTGAGCTCTATTGAGTTTCAGTCCCAGTGCATTAAGAGTGAAACTTACACATTCACGTGATTTGCTGTATGACTAGCTTCATGATTTTTACATTCTAATTCTAAAAGTGATATTAATGCTTAATGCATGAGATGAGCTAAACTGCCTCAGGGGAAGCTGGTCAAAGGGTGCTGTGAACTCAAAGGTGTCTGAGGGTGTTGTAAAGGGGAAGCAGTGTAATGGTTGCACCAAATATGTGGCTTCCTGTGTTGCACCTGTTGCTCAGCACATACAGAAGTAAATATCACAGCGGTTTAATACCTGTGAGTAGTACTAATGTCAGGCCCGAAAGATGAATAACACCGTGTTTTATGTTTTCAGGGGGCGTTTAATGTCACTTCTGAGGTTTCTCCGAATGTATTTGTGGTCTGTGTTAAGCATTTTTCATTGATTGAAATGTCATATCAGGATGTGTACGATCATCCGAACAGACGAGGCGTATGCTGTGGTGTGGGAAAGCTTCATGCTGCCTTTGATTTGGTGGGAAGTGGCACCACCGTGTGGCCAGTCAGCGGCTCAACGTGCAAATAAAAAGTACATTAGGATGGTTTACAATACTCTTTATTAAACGTCTATATGCAGAATTCAACAACCAAAATAGAATACTCAATTACATAAATTACAGAAGCAGATAACAGTGAAAAGGAACATAATTATTCCAATGACTTTCACAGTTTACATTCATGTCGGCCTAAAAATTCAAAAACAACTCAGAACCAGCTGGCATGTTTAAAACTGTTCAGGTTGGACTGATGCAGTATACGATTGTTTGACCTTTATTTACTATGAAGATGTGGCCTATTAAGAGTACGAGGTGTCAGTTAGTAAAGTCTATATTAAAACCTGCATATGGAGTTTTTTTTCTTTATTGTAGTGTTCCATGTTAGCCACAGAGTCTTTAATAATTGTAGACCATGATCAAATTCCTGCAGTATTTTTTTAAATATTGTGAGAGTTAAAGGGGACCCATTCCTTTTCCTTTTATATATATTTATATTACTTAAACATGTTAAACAGTACCAGTGTTTAAAAAATGTTTTAAAAAATGAGGTCAGCATATGTACAGGTATTCCGTATATTAAATTATATGTATGACGTCATATAAGGCAGTAATTCCTAATATGACCATATCAGGAGTGACAGAGGGAATCTAGGAGAGAAATTTCACTTCCTATCGCTGTACAAAAACTGTCTGCAGTTCAGATGGTGGTGCAGCAGAGGGCGCTCACAAACTACTTATTATTGAACAGAAGTGAATGGCTAAAACAAATAATTTACAAAATAAAAAAAAACAACCATTATTTAAAATCGTGAGTCCAAGGTTAAAAATATACATCTGGAAATGAGCAGAATATTTCCACTTTAAATATCTGGCTCAAAAATCCAGTTTGCTTTTATTTTAACAGATTTATTTAGGGCCACAACTAACATACCAGTCCAACCAGACCACCAGTTCTATTGAAGCTCGATGACACCCCAGTAGGTATGGTCATTTAGAATTTCACCTGTTATATTTATGCTGACCCTGTCCCACGGTCTAAGTTTGACAATCTTGGCCAACCACACTGAGTTCTCTGTTGAGGCCGGGTAGATGCCCTCAGCCAGTTTCTTAGTTTTGTTATCATGAAAGCCAGTTCTTTCCACAAGCACACGTCTCTCCTGCCTTAATTCTTCCCTGAAGGTCACCTGGGCGTAAAAGAAGTAGCTCCCGTTTTTCTGGACGGTGATGGACTTTCCACCCAGGGTAAGGGACTCTTTCCCCCCAAGATCTGTAGGAAATATGGAGAACTTTTCTTTAATCACTCAGTTACTTTAAATTCATTTTTAAAAATAAATTTGTAAACTTTTTTCTTCTTGTTGTTTTGTGTAATCTACCTAAATGTTCACGTCAGGTGTGATTTGAGGCCGCAGGGGAAGGGTGGATCAAGTGAGTTAACGTATACATCATTATACTTCTCAGTATGTGGGGGAGAGGATAAGGGGCACCATAAAAGTAAGTACAGTTCAGAAACTTTTGCACGTGATGTCCAGTTCAGTGGATGTACCACTGCGCTTCATATCTGATATTTTTGATGGTAGAACTGCAGCTGAGAACAGGTTCAGCAGCATCGATAAATACTGCATCATTGTTAATTACTCTCTAATTTACATCTTTGATTAGGCAGACAGGAAAATGTCAACTTTTGCTGGAGTTTCTTCCAAATGTCACTCAGATCCGGTGATGAGAACACAGAGACTCATCGAATTTCAAAACCTCAAAGCTGTTGACTCAGGCCTCACAGTGGAGTAGTTTCTCACTGTATGTGGGGAAGTTTTCTTTGAAGCTTTGAAGGTTAATTATAGCTTGTGGACTGCAGTGAAATATCTCAGATTAACATCTAATCTTCTGTGCTTGACCGGTTTTCCACAGAGGGAAACAGAACAGAAGACGGTGGCGAGCTGGGTTAACCTTTGTTTTTGAAATCCCTTCAACAAGTTTGCAATGCGTAAAAACACTTTTGAATCTGTAGTCTGTGTATTTTGATATATTCATGTTTCATTAAGAGTTTTTAAATCTAATTTACAGAATTTTTAAATGTGAAATACAGAATGACATCTGACAGTAAATCAGTATAAGCGTTATTACAGTAAATGAATGCTGGTTTTTCCACTTTAAACACATTTTCTTTGAGCGTACAGAAATGAATCGGGTGTAGGAATAATAATAACTCAACAAAACCATTAATAAATGAATATTTTAGCGCTTGATATTGACAAGCTGAATGCCGGTGCGTGTGCAACACATGCTTTATTAATCTGTCAAGTGAAGTGAAGAAAACCACATGAAAGAGGAAATGGAGGAAACTCTCCTACTGACTTGTTTTTTTAAATAAATATCAAAAAGTGTCTTTTTTTCTTGAATTTCCTGAAAGGAAATACTTCTTCCTCTCTGCTTTAGATCAGTGGGTCCCATAATCACAGCTGAATAAATACACCAGGTAAACAAAGTTGATCTTCCAATTAGTGTCTAATTTTCCTGCAGCATGTCCCCTGACGAACTTGTGAAATCTGCTGCTGTGGGCTGTAATTATACATTAAGTCGGTGCAGCCCACATTACAGCGCTGCTTCAGGTTTCTTGTGGTTTTAGAAACCCACTTCACACAGGAAAACTGCTGCATAGTGGGAGGAAAACAGTACATGAGACTGGAAACATAATGAGGCTGCATGGCTCTGTGTTTCTCAACGGTTTAACCCGTGCAGAGGATTTCTTTGTGGATGTGGTGAACTTTTAAAACGTAGATGTAATAGTTATTGGTCAGCAGGATAAGTATGATAACTTTTATCTCTTCAATACTACAAAATAAACCTTTTAGTTTTAATCTGTTCTACCGTTGGCATTAAAAAAATACCTTCTCCAAATGTAGCCAGTAACTTCTCCACAGCTATAAGAGCAAAGTGAATTATAATGGGAACTGTGGGACAGAAAATCAAATATAATATGTCTCTTTGTGCCGTCACCAGACCACAGTGGGATCTGAAAAAAAAACTCCAGCACAAAGTAACATCTTCACTTCTGCCTGTTGTCAAAACTATGAACTAAAGAGCACATTAACCTTACAACTAAATGTGTCACAATATACCTGTACTGATGACATCTCAAATGTCAAATAGATAAATGAAATAATCAGTCCAACCTAGCATTTTGTAGATGGTCACACTGCATATTAATGCTATGTTGAAAGAGAAGAAGAAAACCGCTCACAGCTCACAAAATAATGTTGATGCAACTGACAAAGAGATGGCGTTGAGAAAACAAGGCGTCTTTAAAGTCGCATCTCTGTTCCAAGCTTTGCACAACTTCACAGCAGGATCCGAAAATGACCAGATTCCCAATGCCGTTCCTGTGTTTGGCTTCTTTCCTCCTCACCCACACCAGAGCTGGTGTATTCCTGAGTAAGTGGTTTTAATAACAGATATGGCCTGTACTTGCTGTAAAGGGATTCATATTAAACTGTTAACGTGGTAACAAATGAAGACACTATGGAGGGGAAATAAATCTCATTGTATATTTTATTCTATTTTTATTCTACTGTATATAGTATTTTATTTTATTCTATTCTGTACAGTTGTGTACTGTATTTATTCTTATTTTATTTTATTCTAATTTTTGCTTCATAACTCTTGTACTGTCCACTTCCTGCTGTGACAAAACAAATTTCCCACATGTGGGACTAATAAAGGTTATCTTATCTTATCTTATCTTATCTTAAACTTGTACCTGCGGTGTATTAAAAAAGGAAATAATAATAAACCCATTTAAGGCTGTGACTGTCAGACTGGTTAACTGAAACATGACATCAGCTTTTATCACCCATCCACTTTAGATTAGAGATAAAACAAAGAGAAACACAGCAGCATATCAGTTTCTTGTCTAAGTTCTAAGTATTTGAGAACATGTGCCTTCATATAGAATTTGTAGAAAGTTGTACCTTTTTTTCTTTTAGGCCTGTTATCTTTCACAGATTGGTTAAAATATTCAAATTAGGTATTATTTTGTTATTTACTTGTTTGTTCACACTCCTCCCCCTCAACCCGCCGTGTCCTCGTGCGCCTCACTTGAAGGCTGCCCACGTTTTTCAGAATGACTTTCAGCTGCTACTGACATGTCTGAGCTTGTTGCATTTAGCATCTGTAGGCGTCCGGTTTAACAGTAATTTTTATGCATGGCAGGCATCATCGTGATACGAGATCAGTAACAAGTGAGAGTCGTCTCTTTGGATGTGTAGCAGAGTTAAGTTTTGTCTGTGTGATCGTTAAAAGTTGGTGTAAAAAGACAGTAAGAACGAGGGATACGGTTTTCTCATGAAACTCATGATTATCAGAGCATGCCAACTTCCCACATGAAAAGATGTGAGCTCACCTACAGACAGACGTCCATTACGCTGGTGCAGCTGGATGAATGAGTGAGAGCTTCCTGAAAGCAACATAATTTAAAGGGTTATAACATTTTCACTCTTACGATTATGTGATTATCCATGATAAATGTGACAAATGATATTTACCTGACTTTAAAGGTTCCTGAATCTGCCTTTGTATGGGACCTGAATGAGTTGAGTTGATGGTCTCTGGTGTAGGGACTCCAACCTTGAGCAAAAATCAGAACATGCTCAACATGTGTGCCGTAAACCTCCTTTCTTTAAGAAGGCCACCATATGGCGATAGTTGTGGTTGCAAAAAGACTTCAAGTTCTATAGAAATCTGTGATCTGACCTCATAAGTTACTCCTCAGTTTGTGAGCTCCGTCGCTCATTTTGGTATGCTTGTTGGCTAACAATGTGTCAGTCATCCGCTGTTAGGCACTGAACAAGCGGCTTCACAGTGAGACCCAGCCTTCCTGGTCATATCTGACTTATTTGTAACCAATATGGTGAAAAAACTCATCAGGTTTCAAAACTCAAGACTTCTGAATCTAATAGATGACATCACTGCAGCCATATCCATCTTTTGTACTGTCCCTGGCTGTTTGTCTTTTAATGTTTTTCAAGTACTCACATTTCCCTTTAGCCTTTACCTTTTCCACTATTGTAAATAAGGATGTGCTCTTGCGGTACAAACTGGAATAAAAGGAAATTACAGCCTGATGCATCTTCAGTCAATATCTCGCACCAAGGTTTTGAACATGAAGTCATAGGAATTGTTTTTCTTCATGCACGATGAATAGTCCACTTAAGGAAATCCCAGAAAAAATTCACAGAGTTCACAGAATTGGGGAATGACTACAATCAAAGTATTATAAATGGTGAAAGATGTACCCATGAGGAAGGGTACATCTTTCACCGTCTTCTAATGCTGTGATTGCAGTCATTCCCCAATACTCTGTATGTTGTTCTCATGGCCATGGATAGGTGGCCATGGCAACCTGCATTTTAATGGTAGTACTGGTTATTATGAAAATGTACTGTTTAAAGTTTGGGGAAACCTGCAGTCAGCTGAGACTGAAGAAGTCACTTGGATGAGTGACGAAACGTTTCTGCCCCAACCCTGATAAGGATAAGTGTAAGAGAATGGATGGATGGATGGATGGATGGATGGATGGATGGATGGATGGATGGATGGATGGATGGATGGATGGATGCACATAGAGAAATTCTCAGTTTCAGTCTGCAACAGCTCCACTTCTATAAAGGCACCATTTTTATAGTTGCCATGTTTAACAGACACTGGAGAGACTTTTGAAACACAATGAGTTTCTGTGTTCCCATGAGAGTGTTATCTGACAAAATCATCAAAGATGAACGTTTTCACTTCCACCTAGAAACAAAGAGTGACTAAAGGCCCTGTAATTATGAGTCAGATGTTGTTGGCCTTATTTTCTAATTCTGGGGATGTTTTTTAGAAGAAAAAAAAACAAAACAAATTAAAAGAACCCAAGAGCTTAAGGCATTAGTGTTCTTCCTTTTGTTGAGCAAGCAAGAGGAAGGTGCTGTAACTCATGGTGTTGCTGCCATCTAGAGGCACAAACTGGGTATCTGGAGCTGATTAATGTCTATGAATAAACTGATAAGGGTAGAAATTAATGTGGGGCTCATTTTATTTACTTTACTGTTGTAAATATGGTATTTACACAAATTACAAGCAGCACAAGCATGTGCTTTTACAAGCACATTCTTCATGCAAACTAAGATATGCAAAATAAGATATAGCCCTGCTAGCAGTCAACATAAATCTCAGTGAAATCTCTGTTTGTGGCAGGCATACTGACCTCCGCTGGCTTCTGATTCATTGTAGCGAGATGTACAGCCATAATCACCATGGCCACGGTGAGGAGACTGCACCAAGCCTGCAGCAGCTGGTGCCTGTAAGACGACCTTGGCTTCTCCTCCATTCTGTCAGACAAGTACGCACAAAACTATTTAACAAATCGGCCTTTCATGTGAGAGAATGACTTTAATTACTATATCTTCTGGCATAAGTTAACACCAGTTGCTCAAGATTTCGACTGCTCTAAATATTCTGTTCCACAAGTTTCTTTCTTCATCTCTTGGCTCTGTCATTGAGGCCTTAAAGGTGGAGGAGCATGCAGAGCTCCACTGTGGCCCAGGACCCTCAAATAAAAGAAATTCAAGACTTCCATTTCCTAGTTAAATCAACATTTAGCTCAAAAATGACCTTTTTACTTTAATTACAAAGTTTTCTTGATATCATATTGGCATCTTTTAAATGTTAATATATAAGAAGGATTATTTTGAACAGTGAATCATGCAAAGCCACTCTAGTAGACACTGAGAACAAATATACCATTGTTAAAGCTCCAAGAAAGTTTTATTACCTAGTATTCAAGAATATATCCTCTTATTTGTGATGTCATGACCTCTTTGATTTTAAATTGAGACCCTTTAGGGTGGGTGGGTGGTGGTGGGGGGTCACTTGAGCAACTATCGCAGTATATTTCTGCAGAAAGAGCACATTTTTTCTCCAGCGTGCTTCACCTATTGTGCTTTTGTGACTTGTACACCTCCACCTCTTCCATTAGGGCAGAGTGCAAAGTCAGACAGTGAGATGAGTTGCAAGTAAGTTCTCACTTTCGCTGTCTTATGAAATGACAACTTTCTAAGAGAAGTCACTGAATTCTTGCCCTGATGAAGTCAATGTGCCATGTTAACATGACTCAAAGAAGAACTGTCCTCAATAATCCTGTGACCACAAGCACACACAGTTAAACCAGACCCCACAGAAATCATTTACATGGCTCCTAGAATGGCTGCTTTGCACTTACCGTGTTATGGTTAACCTAACCATGCTGCTGCTTGTCTGGGATTTTACCTCAGTGGGAGTTTTTTTGTCCTGTACACAGGGTTTCTATGGTTCAACATTTTGTGGTCTGCTTGTTTATTTGTAATGACATAGACTGAAACCACTCAATGATTGCAAAAAACGCCACTGACCCTGAACTGTGTGACAAATGAAGTCCAAAGCACATTGCTATGGTTTAATTTACATTCCAGTGAGGATGCACAGCAGGCTTCACATAGTTGGACTTATGACTGGGTTAGACAGTAAAAATACTGGTTCAACCACTCAGTCTGCAATTCGCTCACGATTTTGTCTCTTTAATCTGAATTCTAAAATCTATATGAATGGCAATTCATTTTCTGAGGGCAATTAGTCAAAAAGCCAATATGAGTATCATTAAATCAGTACAAAATCCGAAAAATATACAAAGGGACATATTATTGGAATCTTTACATTACTACACTCTACACAGTAATGTGTGAAAGCTTAAAAATCTCATCCCCGAACACGCTTTCCCTTTTCTGTAAAAACCTTCTATATTCTGTCATATAAGCATCACAGCGGCAGCACTGACCTCAACCACAGACCTCTGAATGAAAACATTCAAAAGCCAAATATTCACAAAGAAATCACAGGAATTTAAGACAATATCTACAATAGGATCTAAATCAATCTTGACTCACCTAGTGTGTGTTGCACTCTCAGTGTCCAAATTGATGTGGTGCTTGTCTCTCAAAGACATGTCAGGTTGTCAGGGTTTTCCCTGTTACATGAGCTTGTAGTGAAGATTAGATGGAGTTTTTTTTTCTTTTTATAGAGTAGTTTGAGAGATGGGAGGAAGGAGGCTGTGGTGTAGGTGTTGGGGCGGTGAACAACACAGAGCTACAAACCAGCACATACAGCCTGGTGTGAAACTGAATAAAACCTAAAAACTAAAATTACATGCAGTTTCATGCATTTCCAATGCACAATGATTTTAGAGTAAGAGAAACATATATTTACAAAACAGCCGAGTAAAAAGGTGCAAAATGCCGTAAAAGATGTAAAGATAAGCGTCGTTTCAGTGGTGCGGCCCCTCGCTGACACATTCATGTGTTGTGGGTGGTTTGTGATTTCCCACGTTTATAGGTCAAAGTCACCCTTTTTCTAACACCCAAACAAATGACAGGGGCTTTTTTTTTCCTTCTTGACTGACCTGATGTGTGATGAGGAAATACAGTGCATGTGTAATACAGCACGCTATACAGGTTCCCTGTTGATGAGTTGCCGCCGCGTTGTGTCACTCTGCAGAATCTATTTTAATCACAACTAACCAGCTTGAATGTACCCTGAATTTAGATCTAAGGCTATTCAGGAGGCGAGAGTGAGAGTTTTTCATG
Organism: Oreochromis aureus; assembly: GCF_013358895.1. Classification (NCBI taxonomy): domain Eukaryota; kingdom Metazoa; phylum Chordata; class Actinopteri; order Cichliformes; family Cichlidae; genus Oreochromis; species Oreochromis aureus. The sequence goes on along the minus strand of NC_052952.1, from coordinate 35,476,252 downwards.
TATTTATAATTGCAGCTTGTAAATAAAAGCGTGGGAAATATATCGCTGCATCGGGTCCATTCGGTGGCTCATGTGTCAAAGATAACTGCAGGCATTTTTTTTTTTACGTTTTCCTGTATGTTGCACAAAGAATCGATTGCTCAGGCCTCAAACTTTCACTTTGATACAGCTAATCACATGACTCTGAGCCTGTTGCTCATTATGCTGCTACAGCCTCTCAGTGCTGGGGGACTTCCCATGATGCACTGAGCACTTCTCTTCTGTTGCCTTCTTTTCACCCCCCCAGCATGAAATGCCATAACTGCATATTTTCATGAGACAGTTTTTTGTTTTCCCTGTGCTCCAGGTTACTTTTTGCTTTCTTTGTTGTTTGTGGTTTTTCTATGATCACTTTTTTCACTTCTCCTTCCTCATATTCCTTAACTAGTCATGGCACACAAATGCTTGTCCAAGAACTTCTGCTGGAGAGCTTGTCCAATTAAAGGGTATATTGGTATATTATTATATTATTGGTATATTATAAAAGGGGTATATTGTCTGGTCTTTTCTTTGTTATACAAGTATACAATATAAATCCACTTGAGATCAGTGTTGCTATATCAGTGAAACACAGTTGAATTTCCAGCTTCGTGTTTTCGTTCTTACTGTTACTTCTTTGTATGAGTTCAAAAGAATCCTTGTTTATCACATACTTGGCCTGGGCAGCTCATTTTCCATTTCAAATAACCATTTTAAACTCCTTCAGCCGCCTTTTAAGCCATTTTTTTCCATTTATTTCTGTAGCCATACTAAAGATATCATCTCTCATTGACAACATGAAGAGCCACATGTGTTTAGGTGAGTCTGAAGTCTGTGTTTTTGGCTGCCACCCAACTGCTTGGCCATTTAGACCAAGGACTTGGGTGGATTTTGAAACTTTTCTGACTGTTAGCAGTGTGTGCAGTTCTGTGGTCTCTTTTCTAGTTTTTTAAATGTCACTAATGGAGTGCCGCTATTTATGCTAATGACTTGGGACAAAATCTAAATCCATCCATTCATTTTTTACTCTTTATGATAGAATCATTTATTGTTGTGCTCACTCCAATTACAGCTAGCTTTGATAGTAACAGTAACAGCTGTGTCAGCTCAGACTAATTTTAAATGCACAAAAAACAAGGTCATGTTGTTCCTTATTTAAATAGTTTAAGGGTAGAATAATCTTTACTAGTCACATATTGACTACCAGTTAAAGAAACTTTAGCAGGTTAAAGAGGCTGAAGTTGTGGTTCATTTTCCAAAATTTATTGTGTTTCTCTTTCACTGGAAGGAAAAAGCTTGTTGCTAACACCACCTGTTGCTAACATTACCCCTCCTTGATTACAGTGATATCATCTACATGGACACCCCTGCTCATTCGATCCATCTGTTGGACTCGGTTTATCCCAGGGCATTAAGATTTCACGTGCTGACATTAAAAGACAAATGACACGAAATTGTTCTTGTTTTTGATATGATTGTGTAAACATTACACAATTTTAGCTAATTTATTGTTTTTTGTTGTTGCAATTTTAATATGTTTGTCTGAAACAGGTCTCTCTTGTAAGTGAGACCATGAGTCTCAGTGGGACTACCTGTATAAATAAAGGTTAAATAAAAAAAGGAAACAGACAGACTTCATTACTTGAAACATGTCAGTTTTTTTTAAAATAAAACAGCTCATTTTTATTGTAAGAACTCCCTTTTGTAATAGTATACATATAACAGGAAATAAGTGAAAGCATGTTTGGTTTTTTAAAAATCATTTTTCATTGTTGCAGTTTACTTGTGAACAAACATAAGAAAGCGGTGAGATGACACTAGCTTTAGTCAAGAATCTGTGCCACAACGTTTGCTTTCATTTATCGCTGTAGACTGGCACAGGCTGTGGAAAAACTGAGACATGAAGATGATTCATGATTTTTTTTTTCCAAAATGTACTGCTGTATACTAAAAGAAAACTAGGAGAACATTAAGATGTGTAATTTATAGATTATGATACTATAGTGTTCTGGTCCAGCCCAACAACTCATTATATTGGGCTGTAAAGTTGTCTTTTTTTAAAAAAATCTATTATTGTAGCTCATCTAGTGTCTCACACAACATTACCTCTTCTTCTTCTGCAGCTTAACCAAAGTTACTTTCTTTTTGGAGACCCAATGATGTTTGATGTTTTCAAAATTCATCCAAGGTTTCTCATTTTGTCTTTACATTTAGCTGCCTCAATTTTAGGATATTTAAAAGTTGCATATTTACAGGTCACTGGCAGTTCGGTGTTATTTCTTGCACTGATACCTGTGGATATTTTCCAAAGCAGTCTTTGCATAAACTGTTTTGTAAAACTATCCCAAGAGAAATCAAATAAGTACCACCCAAAGGTAGAGCCGCTTTGCAGTATCACTCCTGCACTGTTTCTTTGCAGTGGATGGGTACTTAAATGACTGACTACCTCAGGCTGCTGAAGTCCTTCTTTGGAATACATGTTGATTTGCATCCGATCAGGGAGGGACCTTTCAATGCATCCCTGTCTGATGCAGATTTTTCTCCCTCTCCATTTTATGCTTCTCCGGCTCACCACCAATGGCACCAACCAAGCCAGCCGAGAGGCAGAACTGCTAATCTCTGGGTCCTTCCCAAGTTCGCCTCATGGTTTGACACCTAAGAGGCAGCAAAGGAGAATCTTAGTCAGATGCTCAAACTAACTCAACCAGAGCTCCCTGAGCCCTCTCTAATGACAAATGTCCTCACCTTTCTCTAAGTGGGGAAGAGTTATATAACATGCCTTTTTGAGTTGTTTTAAGACCCAAGCCCTACATAGCAAAATGAGGCTTCCCTTACATTCCCCAATGTAAGAGTATTTTTAAATCTTTATTATTATTATTGTATGTCAGAGTTTTTAGGGAGACTCCGCTCTGCTCAGTGAGTTCCCCGATTTGAAAGTTATTAAAAATCTACTCGTACAGGTTGGTTTTTGTGTGTAGTTTTTGAATCTTTTTGAAGTTTTATCATTTCCCCTTTTTATATTACTCTCTCTAAGGCTGAGCTCAAACTCTTGTGGAAAGACTTTCCTTTGCACTGCTTATGTCAGTGATCTTCTTCTTCTCCTCTCTTGCTCTTGACGAAGGTGGCCACACTTTTCTCCTCCTCCTCCTCTCCCTTAGCTTCCCTGCTTAGCCTCTTGTGTCCTTGTCTAGTCTCGTGTTTTTTGTATTACTTTTCCCTGGAACACTCTCTCACAGCCTGTTCTCTAAAACCTAAAAGAGGAATTATGGATTTGATCAACTGGTCCCTGAATGCAATTGACACCCTTTTCTCAACGAGAAGTCTGGGCTCGGGTGAGCCTGAGTGCTGAAGATATCTACCTATTCGGAACCATGATAACAGGGTTCTTACTGATCGGAGCTGGCTTGGCCCTGGCTTATCGAAGAATTAAGGAAGCGGAACCGGCTGTTCAACCCCCCCAAGGCTGCCCGCTGGGATTGAAACGATGGGACGAGGCGTGAGTTTCTCAAAAATGGCTCATCGAGTGCAGCACGGATAAGATCTTGGAGAAGCTTACGGCTGCTGTGAATACTCAGAACAAGACCTCTGAGTGCAAACTGGATTACATCTGGAGGGGCTCGCTCGGAATAAGACCTCTGAGCGCAAATTGGATCACATCTTGGAGAAGTTCACTGCGGTCGTGAGTTCTCAGAATCGGCTCTTTGACCACAAGAATGACAACATCACGGAGCATAAGTTTGATAACATCATGGAGAAGCTCACGGCTCTCCAATAGGAGATTGAGAGACCAGTGTCGGACTGTTAGAACAGCTTTGAAATTCATATGAGTTGTTCGCACTAAAGTAAAAAAGCACCATCACTTCATGCGGAGACCCCTTTGGCTTCAGCTGCGGTCTCAAGGCTGGAGCTGAACAAAAACACCCTGATAACGACTGTGTTTAGACTGTTCTTCCCCTTCTATGCAAGGCCACCTGGGTTAGCTGGAAGACTGTTTACTTAGCCTGGCAGGGCGAAGGACACTGTCTCAGCTGAACTCTGGACACATACACACACATACACACACACGCACACAGACATATATACACATGCAGATGCACACTCATCCCCCCTCCCCCCTCCCCCCTCCAAACGCCTTTGACGCTTATTCCCTTCCGATGCTGACGGTGGATCAAGGAGACCAGCGCATAGGCTGCAGGCCCGGATGTACTGTCTACACTGGCTGTCTCTCACCCTTTACCCACCCCTGTTGCTTGTCATGTGTTTCTTTGGTGTATTAAGAGTTTTTTCATGTGCTATGTGCAGAGGTGTTTTTTTCTGTTCTCAAACTGATCTCCCTGTTGGAGCTCAGTCTGGGGGGAGTTATTTTTTTCTCCTTATCTTTCCTCATGTTGTGCTTTTCCATGTTATACCCCTCTGACCTGTCTTCCCCATGTGATGTTTGTGTAATGTATGTATGGTCGGAAGGGTAAGACGGCGCTGGCACGGCTGGCAGCCTTAACCCAATTTCCCCTCGGGATGAATAAAGTATGATCAATCAATCAATCAATCAATCAATCAATCAATTACTCTTACCACAGCTCGCGGCCATAAATGAGGGTTGGTAGTTTCTGTTCGTGTGCTCTGATGTTTCAGCCACTAAGGGTTTGAATTTGATAAGTTTCTATTACCATGATGAGCAAATATTCTGAAGTATTTTCAAATTTGCTCACTGAGAACATTCTTCATTTGCTTTACAGCAAAGTGTGGCTTCTATTGACAAACTGTCATGTTTGTGCTCTCTCAGACTTGGTTATGGAAAGATTCTGGTTTGCTAAAGAAAAAGTCAAAATCAAACCACTAACTGGTTCTGAACAAAGAAGTTTTGTAAGGGTAAGATGTTGTTTTCATAGAATCATATTTGAAGCATTTGAAGTGAAAATGCACTTATGAGGATGAGAATTGTCAGCATGAAAACAGTAGTGAAAGTCGCCTTTTGTGAAGACAGCAGTGAGAGATGAGAGCGAGAGGGTCTATTTCCATTTTACTTCACTGTTTTTGGTTTCATGTTCCATGGGACATCCCCAACCAACCAGTCTGTGTTCTCCTGGATTATCTAAATGTCACAAACTTTCTCCAACCTTATTTCAATTGAGAGCAAACACACACATACAGACACACCTACACATACAACATGAAAAAGAAAAGGTAGGATGTGGGCTACTGGGTGCTGTCCCCACTCAAAACAAGAAAACATTTTCACCACTGCTTCCTATTCACCTAGCCTGTAATAGTAAAATGGTAAAACTAACAGGTATGAGTCCTTCTTTCAAAATACCTCCACATTATTTCCCACCAACAGGTCAGTTAATATGTTCCAACACTACGCCACAAAAAAACAAACTCTTTCATCTAGGACAGTGGTTAACCTGTCAAAATTCAACCCTGGCATTTATGACATTTCACTCAGTTTAGTTGCTGTTTAGACTTCACACTTCTGTTTTTGCGGTCCCATAAACCATGAAATGCTACTCAATGCTACACACTGAGGTACATTAAGAAAAAAGAACTCTCAAGTACTTGTTCATACATGACATGCGTATATCAGCATATCATATTTCACAACAACCTGCTGGCGAATCTTGTGTCTCGTGTTTTTTGATGTCTGTGTGTCTGTCTGACTCATAGTGAAGTCACCTGAGGCTACCGGAATGAATCTCAGGGATTTGATTGAAGGTGGCTAATAGCTGGTGTCACAAGCCACTACAACAATGCTTCCAGTTTGATGGCCAGATTGGCAGATTTCGACACCAAGAAGGATGATTCACAAGAAGAAAACATTCAGTGCAGGTGCCATGATTGTTTTCTTTGAATTATCCTCCCAGGAGGGCACATTCCAGCAAATTCACCCTAAGGTCAGACAATGCAATGCTCAGTAAAATGGCAAAAATATGCAAGAGCCACTCTATCGGCCTGACATTGTTAGATGATCAAGTTCATGACATTATCTTTAGAAAAAGACTGAACAAGTATGGCTTGATTGCCCGGAGAAAGCTTCTTCTGTCTAAAAAACCATAGTGGTATATTTTAAGCTTGTAAAATTGCATCTGAACAAACCACAAGATTTCTAGAACAATGTCATTTGGACTGAAAAACCAAACATTTCCAAAATGAAAATGTTTGGTCATAAAGCATTGCTCCACATTTGGAGAAAACCAAACACAGGATCTCAGTAAACACTTCATACCAAATATATAGTACTGTGATGACTGGGTGATGATTTGGCCCACAGGATGGAGTCAGTTTACAGTCAAGCATGGACCTTAGTGTTATACCGCTAAATGTAAGACCATCTGTCTGACAAACAAAGCTTGGCTGAAACTGTGTCGATCCCTAGAAATCCGGAAATCTAAAACACAATGATCCAAAATAAAGATCCAGACTTCAACCTGACTCAAATGCTGTGTATAAGTGAATGGCCACAAACCTCAATGAGCTGAAGTAATGTAAAGAAGAGTGGGTCAAAATTTCTCTACAACAATGTGGACACTGGTCGTGGCAGATGGCCGCCCCTCCCTGTGCCGGAGGTTTCTTCCTGTTAAAAGGGAGTTTTTCCTTCCCACTGTGATCAAAGTGCTTGCTCATAGGGGGTCATATGATTGTTGGGTTTTTCTCAGCATGTATTATTGTAAGATCTATCTTCCAATTCAAAGCACCTTGAGGCGACTGTTGTTGTGATTTTGAGATGTATAAATAAAATTGAATTGAACTGAACAATGTGAGGGACTTCTTATGCTCTACTACATCTCATATACTGATGAGGTGTGCTCAGTCTCTCACTCTATGCTTCTTTATTTTGGCTTAGTTTAGGTAACATGTACAGTATGTTCATCTCATGTGTATTTAAACAATTTTAAACCAACCTTTGGTGGCTCCAAAAAAAAACAAACAAAAAAAACAAGGCCAAATACACACTATAGAAACCACACCTTGGGCTGGACCCATTCTACATAAACACACAGTCCACAGTCGACATCAGCTAACTTCAGTTAGTTAGTAGTTTACTGGAAACCATTGTTATAAAGTTAGAGAGAATTTTCACTTTGTTCATCAGCACTGTCTACTAGTGAAACTAAAAGGAGGAATGAAAGAATAGGAAAGAAAAATGTTCCACTCTTCTCCCCATTGCTCTTCTTCCCTTTTCTGGGAGGCAGTGGGAAGTTAGAGCGTACAGCCCGATCCGGTCAGTGACACACTCCGGGGCCTGATCAACCCTGGCAGGGCCTCCTTGGATGAGGGTGTCTAGTGATAATGGCCGAAACACCCGATAAATCCAAGGTGCACTACTGACGATGTGTCCCAAATTTAATATGATAATTTAGATCAGATCTCTAATCCCTAAACCTAACCAAGGAAGAATGGCAGATTAGCCTGGGTAAAAGAACGAAAGTTGAGCCACACAACGATGTGTCCCGCTGGTAAAGTTTCTGGGCTGCTTTCGCTTATAACAGCCATCCCCCAAGAATTTCTCCATTTAAAGCAATGCATTGTCAGGGATTGTAACATCTAGTCCTTTTACTGAATCTGTGTGTTACTACCTGTGATGGATTCCCCAAGGCATTTGCAAGTGACTGGGTTTTTATAGAAAGAGCAGCACAACGCTCATTTCACAATCACGCTCCCCTTTGTTTCCCTGAGAAAAGATCAAATACAATGATGGTAGAATTCTGATGACGACAGATGTGGTTGTGAAATATTGAAAGCTGTGATAAAATAGGAAGATAACATGTTTGATCATGTTTGTCTGATTGCTTTTAGTCAGATGTTGGCATTTGGCTTAAAACACAAACCACTTTTCCATGGAAAACTGGACAATTACTGTGTGCATTTAAGCAAACTTACTATTCCTTTAATGACCGTGGATGTAATATCTATTGTGTAAATTAATAATAAAGTGGACGCAATAATCCTACTGTCACGGTAATTGTGTTTCAGACTCTGATTTGATCTTCCTTGACTATCGTTATTCCTGGTTTTGGTTCTCTTTATTTCTTGTGTTCTTAGTGATTGTAGTTCTTCCTCCCTTAGTATTTATCTTAGCCTGTGTTTAGTCTCTGTTCCCATGTGTACTCTGTGCTTTTCCTGTGTCCCACATTTCATGCATAGTCACCCTTGTCCCTATGTTCCCTATGTCTCCCCAGTCACTGTGTTGAGCTTGCGTGTCTTCAGTCTGAGTTTCGGTGTGTGTGTTTCCTGTTTTATTTTGATAGTTCCTTGTCCTGTGTTCAGTGTATTCAATTTTGCTTCCTCCCTGTCTTGTTATGTCAGATTAATCCCAGCTGTGTTTCCCTCCTGTTTCCATTCCCTTGTTTCTCCCCTGCGTATTTTAGCCCTGTGTTTCCCTCTGCCTGTTGTCATGTCATACCCTCTCTGTGCTGTATCTTTCCTCCATGCTCCCTGTCTCTGTGTTTGTTTTCTCATCAGCTCTTAGTTTTCTAGTTTCTTTGTTTTCTAGTTTCTGGTCTCCTGAGGTCCTACTGAGCTCCCGGTTGTCATGTTTTGTTTCTACATCCTGCCTGCCACAGCACAACTTTGACACCTACCTTAAAACTTTTGTGAACAGCTCATTCTGCTCAAAAGCATCATGGAAATCACCCAATTTTTTCCTGCAGAGACACACTGTAAGGCAGGCCCCCTCCTGTGTAGATTTTTGATAGATGTTGTTTCATTTTAACAATAAAGATCACTGTGTTTTTTGTGATGTTTTGTGATGAATCATAACTTGATATACTTATTCTTTATGGAAATTTAAAAATGGAACAGCACATTTCATGAGGGAGACAGGACGTAGGTGTTTGGGTTTTAATTGGTTAACAATTACTCAAGAAAAAAAGAAAGAAACATTCTTGTCATCGAGGATACCAGTGAATCCAACCGTAACCTGTAAAAACCAAGAACATTTTAACAGTCATACATACATATACACATACATATGAAAAAGTCATATGCTGCATGTGCTCACCGTAATCTTGATAACTACGTGCAAAACTCTGTAAATACAGGTATAACTTTAGAGGTCGACAAATGCTATTGCATTCAAACACAAACATATTTATTTGAGTGGTTAGTGATAATATCTAAACCGCTCACCTTTCTCTTGACGTGGTGTGACGCTCGCCTGCATGCTATGACAGGCTGCATTTTTCAGAAATGTTGCCACCATCTCAGAGCTATTACTGCTGCGAGCTTGAAAGAAAAGCAGTTAACAGAAAGGTAAGTTAGTCAAGATAGTGTGTGCATTCAGCAGAAAGCTGGAGTTGTGTCAAACATTTAAAATAACCACAGGTTTAAATTTTTATTGTCATTTTTGTCATCTTTAAGATTGGTTCAATGTGCAGTGGTTAATGCGCTTATAGTAATCACTTGGCTGACTTAATAACCAGTAATATTTCTGACATTTGATTCAAGCACAATCTTTGATATTGTTTAATCATTTATTTGTGTTTAACTCCTACTTCTTTAAAATAGCATACCATACAGCATGTGTCTATGGAGGGAGTCTTCCGTTCCTTTCTCCTTGTCTAGTGGAGGCTCTATTTCCTGGAAAATGATGCATTCAGAGCATTCGGCCCACTTGCCACTCCACAGTAGGTTCTTGCGCTGCGGTCTTCCTGTAGGAAACCCACAGAAAAGAGCAAAGCAGATAATGTTTGTGATGTCAATTTTCTCTTCTAACGAAACTTCTAATCAAACTTTAGCTTTAAATAGTGCCCCGTGTAAAAATCTAAATTTAAGCAGAATTCTTTCAGTTTTGAGCTAAAGTGCTGCAGAAAATGCTACTTCAATGGGTCAAATAAACAGAATTCTACAGTGGAAAGTGGGCCCTGGGTACATGAAAGCATAGAAAAACATGGTGACGGGGTTGGTCAATTAGAAAAGCTAAATGTGAATTTAGTTATCTTGTCAACTCTAATAAGAAATTATTGATTTTATCGTTAAAGAAATTGTCAAAAATCCTAAATCACAAGAATATGGCTGTGACCTAAGGTGGAATAAAATAGTACATTCAGTAGAGTCCCATTGTGGTTTCCCATTTAATGCGTTATTATAAAAATAGTCCATAACAGGTGGCAGAAATTTTCACTTGTCCCTATAATGTAGCAGGGTTGATTTTTAAACTTTACAGTCATTTCAGGTGCTGAATGTGGGACTTTCTGTCTTTATGCTGTTGCTAACCACTTTTTTGTGATGTAGACTCAATTCACCATCAAATAAAAGGACAAGCACATTTTTAAAGTCATTTCTGGTATGCTGTAGTTATTTGCAGGGTTTATGTCAGGCTCTTGACACTACTGCCCAAACCAAAACTTAATACAAGGTCAATTTATTTGTATAGCATGACTTGTTACAGCAAAGGGGATTCACGGACAATAGTGACGAGAACATAAAGAGTGCCAGTCATGGAAAATTCTCTTTTGGGCTGATAAATACAATGCTGTGAGAAGATATTTGCCCCATTCCTGATGTCTTTTTGCTTTTTTTTGGCGCATATTTGTCACATGCAGGGTTTCTGGATGCCTAAGTTTAACATGGATCAAATAAACTTTTGGTTTTTATGGGCATAGACAGCATGAGTTAAACACTGAGAAGCAGTTGCTGTTTATTTTTGCTATTTTAAACTAAAAGAAACTGATGACTGACTTTCACACTTTTTGACCAGCTTCGTGTGGATGAGTCAAGACTTTTTTTTTGTACTTTATGTGTTACAATGAAAACTGTCAATTGTCTGTTTTTGAAGTGATTAAGAGTAATTTATAGAAAATCTTGGTTTCTTTTGCATTACTATGAGACTTGAAGGGCCTATAAATCAAATCCTGAACAATTCATTTCTATCTGAGGACTTCTTGTCTGAACTGTTGCCCTAAAATTGAACCCTGAGGAATGTAAAGCCATTGACGTGAGGTGAGTCCTTCACTCACTGAAACAAGCAAAAAACAAAACAACAAAACCACCGATTGCAAATACGTGCTGCAAATCCCTGTGACATCAGATATGCAAACCCACAGTCTGTTGAACAGGATACTGTTGGTGAAATGGTCACAAATATTTTCCACTTTTAATGGGTAAATACATCATAGAAGCCAGGGGGTTTGTGGTGATATTAATCAATTTGCTCCTAAAACATGAAACAATCTTTCACAGAAGTGACTTTCACCTTACAGCTCAGTGAACTTTACACTTTAAAAACTACATGGTTAGGTTCTTTTTTTTTTTTAAAGGTTATGGTTTGGGTTAAAGTTCAGCGGAAAACAAGTCGTCGAAATGAGCTTCTTCCAAATCACGTTTGGGCCCTCTCTTTGAGACGGGTCATTTGTGGGAGTCTGGTTAAAGCTGCTGGTGTTTGTGTGTGTTTGTGTGTGTGTGTGTGTGTGTGTGTGTGTGTGTGTGTGTGTGTGTGTGTGTGTGTGTGTGTGTGTGTGTGTGTGCGTGTGTGTGTGGGTTGACGCGGGTGGCCTTGACTGAGGGAGAGGGAAAAGGAGAAAGTGCGACCGCCTCCGTCAAGACCAAAGAAAGAAAAAAACAAAGAAAAAAAAAAGAAATTTCTGACCAGGAGGAGATCCCCTGTGGTTGTACGAAATTATTATTTGAGGGGGATGTTACATGTTACGGCCCCTGGCCTTGGAGGAAGTGGGCCGGCCTCCCTGTAGGGAAATCCAAGAGTGCCAGGACCTACAGACCATTGGCTGGCTGTTGACCTGTGGTGCTCGAGGGACCAATGAGTGACTAATTGTTCTCACCTGTGACTACAAAAGGCTGAAGAACTTTCATTCAGTGGACACTGCTTTGGACTGAATGTGCAGGTTGTCCCTCAAGCTTCTGTCTTTGTACCATGCTTGTTAAACTCTGTTTAAGGTGTGGAATTTTGCCTGAATAGCCTTCAGCCGTATTCCTGCCCGTGAGGCTAGACCTAATTTGTACCCGTACGCGAGAAAGTTCTTTTGTGTTGGCCAATTGCCTAGTGATTTGCTGTAAGCGATGCTATTGGTTTTCAGTTCTGAGGGGTTTTTTGTAATAAACCCTCATTTCTTTGGCTCTCGGAGGAGGCGGACGAATCTTTCACCCTCTCCCTCCCTTATCTTCCCTGCTGCTGCTTCTACGTCTTTGTCTAGTCTCGTCTAACTCTAACCCTCAAAGAGTCTCTCAGTCTTGTTCTCTAAAACCGAAAGAATTATGGATTTGATCAACTGGTCCCGTAACGGAATTGACACCATCCTGGGCTTGGGAGAGCTGAGACGTTTGCTGCTGGATACTCGATGGTCGGTTGCGTCATGTGCCTGGTGACACTCTCGATGGAGGACATTGAACGACATCTACCAATTCTGAACCACAATAACAGAGTTCTGGCTGATTGGAGCTGGCTCGGACCTGGCTTATCGAAGAACAAGAAGTGGCTACAGCTGTTCAAAATCCCACAAGGCTGGCCGACATGATAGACGATGGGCAGGGCTGTGAGTACTCAGACAGTGTTTATTGAACGCAATATGGATAAGATCTTGGAGAAGAAGAACGGGAATTGAGAGAATTGGTGACCAGTGAAGGACATTAGACCAACTGTAAAATTGGATGCAGTTGTTTGCACTAAACCCAAACATTCACCATCTTCACTCATGCGGCTATCCCACTGGCACTGGAACAACAAAATTTCTTCCATGACAACAGGACTGTTGTCAGAACTCTTTGTCCCTCCTTCAAGGCCACCTGGGTCCATTGGAGACTGTTGACCTTTGCTTAACCAAGTGTGGTGACACTTTCTCTCAGCTGAATACAGGTTACACACACACACACACACACACACACACACACGCACACACACACACACACACACGCACACATGTACTCTGATACTGATACGCCCTCACCATCACCCTCCCTTCCCCAAATCCAACGCTTACCTCCCATCCGATGTGGACAGCGGATCAGCTGCAGGCACGATCAAAGATTGCAGCGGTCCCAGATCCAGCTGTACACACTGGAATATTCTTCCATGTTGCTTGTGTGTGTTTTATTGTGTTATGGTGTGATGGTATCTGTGGATTCCTGGATTATCCTTTTGTGTTACACATTTCACTGTTTTTTTTCCGCCTTGCTACCTAGCCTGACCTGTCTCCCCAATGTGATGTTTGTGTATTGTATGTACGGTCGGCAAGGTCTGTCATCTCGGTTGTGGGCAACTGCAACTGACAAATAAAGGCTATCTCATCATCTCATCTCTCATCATCTTTTCTTAATCTGATTCCCTTCGTGGTGGCCTCATTTATGTTACCTTCCCTGTTGCCTACCAGAGCCGGGACATAACAGGGGATAATTAAAGAAAATCTTGGTGTACCAGTATAATGATCAAACTTTAAAGTCCACTTTACAACAAGTGTTATTACCAGTGTGCTTTGGGGAAATACAGGGTTCAGTGGTATGCCCAAGGAGAGTTCAACAATTGAAGGAGCCTTAACACCTGACCTACTGCTGCTTCAGCAACTGTGTCACCAAATGATGTGACACATAATGAAAAACAACTTGTCAAGAAATGAAAACTGGGTCAGTGCTGCTGTTAAAAGCTATTTAACATGATATGCCACAGTGCCACAGCAGGTGGTTAGATAGGCACACATTTTGCCACTTTTAAAGGGCAAAAAAGTCCAGCTGCAAAGGCAGGAAGTAGATGATGATGGTAATCATTTTGGCACCATAGTCACAGATTACCACCCACATCATTATACTTGTTGTCATGGTCATTTTGACCCAGCGTTCTTTGTTTCCTTGTGTTTCTGTAGAATATTAAGTTAATTTGTTGCTCTTGGAGTTATTCTATCGGTCCTAAGTTGTTTGGTTTAGTTTATCGGGTTTCCCCTCCTTGTGTTTTATTCCATGTTTCCCCAGCTCGTCATGTCTGTGCGCTCCCTCATGCTCCTCAGTGTTTTTCTCTCCCCCTCTGGTCTGCGTCTCTGTATATTTCCTGTGTTATTGTGAAGGTCCGTGTCTTATGTCAGTGTACTGAGTTCTGCTTCCCCTAGGTCTCGTCATGTCTGATTACTCCCAGCTGTGCTCTCCTTCTGTGTCTCATTCCCTTGTTATCCCTCTGTGTATTTAAGCCTTGTGCTTGCCTCTGTTAGTTGCTGGTTCGTCTGTGATGTCTCCTCCTGTGTTCTTCTGCATGTTATCCTGTGAGTTTTGGCTTCAGTTTCATGTGTTTAGGTTTTCCCAGTTTAGTTATTTCTTAGTTCCTGTCCTCCCCATCTCCACTTAAATAAACTTTCACTCCTCATACCAACCTCGGCCTGCACTTGGGTCTTCACTTCACCTTCACACGTGTGCCATCGCAGCCGTGACACTTGTTTAGGTTTGGCCAATAAAGGACATCATATCCAAGCAATGCATACTAATTGAAAAAATTAAACATAGTTTTTAAAGAATAAAATAATTTTTTAGTTTTAATGTTATACTGACTGTAGTGAAAAAGATCATTCAAAAAACCCCAAAATTCATGAACAAAATGTGTTTTTTGAGTTGACTGCTGCATGACAGCAAACTCCACATTTTCCAAACAGTTAACACACGCAGGCCTAAACAGAGGCACTCATGATCAAAGTGCAAACTGACTCTAACCGTAACAAAACATTTAAAATATGAAACAAAAGCATATTTTAACTTCAAACAATACAATCTGCAAACAAGTGTATGAGCTCTTCCAATCAATCATTACACCCCTTTTTGCCTTCAGAGCTGCCTTTGGATTCTGTAAAGATGTATAGTAACATGTAATGGGAATGAGGAAACAATTACATAAAGTATATCACTGAAGATATCTCTGTATATACTGCACAGCAACATTATCTGTTCTCCTGTCGAAAAATTCTGACAACGGATGCAACAGTGTTTCTGTCTAGAACAACTTGTACTCTTTGTCCAGCCTCTCTAAGTAAAAGTCCACGATTGATAACCTGATCAATAACAGCTGCCCAAATTACTTATGAAACTTGAGCTTTTCCAACTACACCTGCACCCCTCTACCTCTTACTCTCACTCTCACTCTCATCTGCCTTAGACCGCCTCCATCCGTGCTGGTAAAGAACAACGCCGACGTGGCACCTTTTAAGGCCTGCAGACTGAAGATTATTGTGAAGGAGTGTCAAACAGGTGCTTCAGTGATTTCATACGTATTTCTGTTTGGTTACTACAGCTAAAACAGTGGGGTCCGGACTACTTGAATCACATCCATGTTAACAGTTTTGCAATCAGGTGGGGAAAATGTGTCAATTCAGTGAGAAATTGTTAACATATTTGCTCTGCTGAGATAGCGATGTTAAAAACTGAGTGGATCCCAGTTTCTTTAGGCAGGTCAAGGCAATCAAGAAAAACTGTAATATTTTAGAATAAGATTGAGTTGCACGATAATTTAATCCACTTCACTTACCCCAGTATTCTCAAGCATCTGCATTTAGTAACAGAGTTTCTGTACACTGTGGACACAAACTTAAGGAGTGTAAAACTACTTTATGTCAAATTTTAGTGGGACTGTAAGAAGTTCTGCATTTGCAGGAGCAAAATGTGACAGTTGGCTGTGTACTGAATTGTTCTTTGTGTGTGTGTGTGTGTGTGTGTGTGTGTGTGTTCGTTCATGTTAGATAAGCAAAGCTGTGACAAAGTGAGTGAACTGTGTAGCTGGGTCATTGATCGTCACGGTGATAGCACAGACAGGAGTGTGCAGAGCATTACTGCACGCTGCTATCTGTTTTGATCTAATTTTTGAATTTTCAACTTGACTTGTACGGCCGTGTTATCTTTTACTATAATCTTTCTACAAAACAAGAGTAATGATTGATGTCTAAATTTTAATACCAGTAATTTAATTTACAAAACGTAATAAATTTACTTTTAATTTAACTTTTGTCTGTCTAAAGTAAAGCAACTATATCAACACAGCTTTAATTGAGAATTTCAAATAATGAAAATGTGTTTGCGTATTCATCTAAAATATTTATCCATCCATCCATCTTCTCCCATTTATCCAGGGCCGGGTTGCGGGGGCAGCAGCCCAAGCAGAGAAGCCCAGACCTCCCTCTCCCCAGCCACCTCCTTCAGCTCGTCCGGGGGAACACCAAGGCGTTCCCAGGGCAGCCGAGAAATATAATCTCTCCAGCATGTCCTGGGTCTGCCCTGGCGCCTCCTCCCGGTGGGACATGCCCAGGACACCTCACCCAGGAGGTGCCTATGAGGCATCCTTGTCAGATGCCCGAACCACCTCAAGTGCCTCCTTTCGATGTGGAGGAGCAGCCACTCTGAGCCCCTCCCAGATGGCCAAACTTCTCACCCTATCTCTAAGGGAGATATGGTCACCCACAGCTCGTGACCATAGGTGAGGGTAGGGACGTAGATCGACTGGTAAATTGGGAGCTTTGCTTCTACACTCAGCTCTCTCTTCACCACAACAGACCGGTACAGCGTCTGGATGCTGATTCTCATTCCCACCGCTTCCCACTGAACTGCGAACCGTTCCAAAGTGAGCTGGAGGCCATCACCCAATGAAGCCAACAGAACCACATCATCTGCAAAAAGCAGAGATGAGATTCTGAGACCACCCAGGTGAAAGCCTTCTGCCACTTGGCTATGCCTAGAAATTCTGTCCATAAAAATTACGAACAGAATCGGTGACAAAGGACAGCCCTGGCAGAGCCCATCACCCACCAGGAACGAGTCCGACTTATTGCCGTCCATGTGGACCAAGCTCTTGCAACAGTTGTATCAGGATCGAATGGCCCGTAGCAATGAGCCAAACACCATTAAAAATAGAAAAGTGGAAAAATTTTTGTTTTCTTTAACTTCATCAACAGTTCTGCCCGTGTTTTCTTCTTGCCTGCACTGAAATTTCTAAGAAATACTTATAAATACTTATATCTGAAATTTCCAGAAGTTATAAAGATACAGAGAATTCCTGCAGGTATAGAAGAATGATATCCAAAAATAAGCTCACTGCTGAGCTTTAGTGCCACTGATGGTCAAAGAGAAAAATTAAGGGTTTCCCCAAACAGATAACAGCAGGACTCTGGGAAGTGGCTGCATAGGTTGTTGCTTTATTTGTTCTTTGTTCTTCAGATAGTTTATTCTTTTGTATTTATGAGCACAAAGTTACCATTTCAAAAATCTAACTGACTTTGACCTGTGGAAACCCATATTTACTGTGTGTGTGTGTGTGTGTGTGTGTGTGTGTTATAAGCGTCTGTGTAAGTAGATGGTGCTGCAGATACCTTCCAGTTCCAAATCATTGCTCTCAAGATTTATATGATAGGTCCAGGTCTGCTTTATGCAGTTATCCCCCCTGAAAAACATTGAGAATTGCAATTTTTATAAATGCAAGTGAAACATAGCAGAAAGACTTTCGTTTCATTATGAAACACGCACTGACGACTGTTAGATTTTCTACACATCACTTCCCTAATTCTAGTATCTATTTGTGATTGTGGGGTTTCTTGTTTCTGTTAATTTCTCCTGTTTTGACCATTCTGTTGAGCAGTTTCACGCACGTGTTTGTCCATTTCTTCAAACTCCAAAGCCAGCAACACTCAGCTGGAACATTTCTATTTTTAAACTTACTAGGAAGTAAGTAAAAATTATTTCACTGTAATCAGAATCACAAAGCGCTGAACGACAATTACAATGCAATATAAACAAAGAACCATATTAAAAACAGAATTTAAAGTAAAAAAAACAAAACTAAAAAAAACGAATAACAAAAGAATCTCAGCAGAAGGTTGGATTAGAGAAAGACCCCGCAGAGTCAGCTACACAGAGCTGGAGTGGTAAACTGTTCCAGAGCCTCAGTGCCACAGACTGAAGAGCTCTGTCCCCCTTAGTCTTTAGCCTTGGACGAGGGACAGCTAAAAAAGTTTGAGGTTGTGAGCAAAGATTGCAACCAGCAGTGTGTTTGACAAGAAGTTGAGATAAATAGTCTGAAGTTTGTCCATTTGCTGATCTGTATGTAAGTATAAGGATTTTAAAACGACTTCTAAAATCAACTGGGAGCTGATGTAAAGGAAATAAAACTGGGGTAATGTGAGCTCACGTCCCAGAATGTGTCAGGAGTCTGGCTGCAGCATTCTGAATTGTAGGTGTGACAGAGATGATTTGTCTATGCCCGTAAAGAGGGTATTACAATAATCTAAGTGCAATGACACAAATGCATGAACAATTTGTTCCATTTCAGAGGAGGAAACTATAGCTCGCAGTTTAAAAATGTTCCGTGCTGTTAAGCTGACATGCTTTTTCAGGATAAGATTGTATTAAATAATTGTGTGCATCATATGTTACAGGATTAATACTGTCTTTACAACTTGCTTTGATGCATGGCAAAGTTGCATCAAAGACACTTTTACTCACAATTTCACAGATGATTTCATTTAGATTCAAAGTCCAGAGAATATCATTAAAGTGGGTTAATTATGCTTTTCATTATTTGCAGTCATATACACTCACAGGCCATTTTATTGTGCATACCATGATTTTATTGTGCTGGACCCTTAATTCTTTATGGCATAGATTCAACAAGGTGCTGGAAACAGTCCTCAGAGACTTTGGTCCATAGTGACACGATAGCATCACAACTACTGCAGATTTATTTACATTACATGAATCTCCTTTTCCTCCACATCCAAAAGGTGCTGTGTTGGATTGAGATTTGGTAATTTTGTGAAAGCGCACTAGACTGCAGTGAACTCATCATCATCATGTTCAATAAACCAGTCTGAGCTCTGCACGTTGCAGCAGAAACAGACTCATCAGACCTCAACATCTTTCCAGCCTTCTCCTGCCCAGTTTTTGTGAGCTTGAATTTTAACCTTAGTGTCACATTCTTGGCTGACAGGAGTAGCACCGAGTGTGATCTTATGTTGTGCAGCACACCGGCTTCAAGGGTTGATGTGGACATTCAGAAATTCTCTTCTGCATACCCTGGAGTTTTGCAAGAACATTTCATTTTTTTCCTTACATCGAGTTCTTTTATTATTATTATATTATCATTATTATTATTATTTGTGAGAAAAAAAACTGTCATGCTACTGTACTTGTGGGGACCAACAGTCACTCTTGGGGACAAAATGCTCATCCCCACGAAGGCATTTTTCAGACTCAAAATGTGGTTTTAATGTCAGGGTTACAATTAGGTTATGGTTAGTTTTAGGCTGAGGGTTAAAATAAGGCATTCAGTTTTGATGGTTAGGGTAAGCAGCTAGGAAAAGCATTATGTCAATGGTCAATGAGATGTCCCCACAAAGATATGAAAACACGTGTGTGTGTGTGTGTGTGTGTGTGCGTGTGCTTGAACTTGCTCCCTCACATGCGCATGTGTCCAGTCAGCAGCAGTGTGTCGTTTGCTCTTTCCTCCATGGTGAACACAATGTTGTCCAGCACTCTGAACTTCTGGATGTCCGCCTCTCTGTGACTGACTGCTGCTTTAAAGTACCATGTCCCTAGATGCTGCAAGAGACACACACAGAGTGTGACATGACAGTGTGGGCTAGCAGTAACTGTATGAAAACGGAAGCTATTTAAAATAGTCCACGTCAGAAGACCACTTATGGAAAGACCAGAGGGAGTAGGAAGTGCATCTTTGTGGTTGTACTTAATATTTATCTCGGTAAATCTCTCTGCAGTTGTAGTAAGTGTGAAATATCAATCCTTTACAGACAAGATGCTCTTAACCAGAACATTACGCAATAAGGTCAACAGTAAATCCCGTCGTACTGAGGTTATCATAAAAAAGACCTCAGACCAGTGGGGAAGTGCCTTTGGTATTTTCATAAATCTAAACATGTATCTTTCATTTTTACTCTCACCTTCTGCCGATCGATCGTGTTCACAGACAGCATCTCAGGCTCCAAGCAGGGAACAATGGTCTGATACAACAAAATGTACAAAGACAGAACAAGAGAGAAGACTTCTTTTAACATAGCTGCAGTCTAAGTCAACACTTTGTAGTAATCCTGATCAAAATGCCTGGAAACTCCCAGGACTGTCTCTGAATGTGTGCAATACTCCAACAGACCACTTTATCAGTGTGGGTTGAGGTAAATTATTAATCTGTACAGCAGCATTACCCCTGAACTTGAAAGGTAAATAATAGGTTGGAAATGCGATGTTTGCATCCATGAATGTAAAACTTCAGCATCAGGATAAAATACATTTATAGGAAACTGAAACATGCTTTCTCACAAGTAGCTTTACTCATCCAACATTTTGTGAAAGGAATAAACTCGCTAAAAACTCATTGTCACTGACTCATCATCATATGTAGGAGGTGTTTGTGGCTATTTCTAAACTGGAACCAACCAAATTTTCTCACGAACTTAACAAACAGCAACCCGAAGTTTTAACTTTGTTTCTGTTCATCCTGCCCCGCGTCCCACACCTTCTGTCAACACACGCACACTAGGAATCATTAACTTCCCGTTTTGTCTTCCCATACTAGGTTTGGGAGAATGAAATTACTGGACTATTAAGAATCACACATGGCTTTATCAATTAATCAGGTGTGCTTCTGATTTTAAAAAAATGTCAAGAAAACAATTTTATCAAAAAACAAAGAATATTTAGTTTAAGGCTATTAACAAAACAATAATCAATAAATAATAAAACTAAGCAAACATTCCCTGTAGATGACCAGTTTTACAGACTATGAATAATTGCCAAAATATTTTGAATAGCTAATTGAATAACTGACCTTTTCATGTCTCATGTATGAAAAAGCCTCTACTGTGTGTTATTTTGAATTCTGCTTAGAGCCGTGTTCCACACCTGCTTCCACACGGTGGAGTTGTTACACCTGAATAACTTTCTCCACATGATTCACACTTCAAAGTAAATAAGGATACAGCTTTTTTTTCTACATCCTAAGTCACATCACATTAGTTCAATTCCAATCTGTTTTTTGCGTACAGTTACTCAATTACGCTCAAATTATGTTATTTCCTACAATAAAATGATGATAAACTATTTTGAATAGAGTATAAAATCCAGTCAGTTAAACTTCTGGGACATTTATCTGGTCAGTTTGGTGAATTTTTAATCAGGTTCAGCCGCTTTGGTGTTAATGAAATTAACAGCAGGTGCACTAGAGGGGCAACAATGAGACAGCCCCAAAACAGGAATGGTTTTACAGGTGGAGGACATTTCTCCCTCTGCATCTTTTCTGACTGTTTTTACACTAGTTTTGCTTTTGGCTAGGGTCACTATCACTACCAGTCGCACAAGGCAATGCGAGGATCCTACAGAGTTGTAAGTTAATAAGTACACTAATGCAGTGGGCTCTGGGTTCTTCCTGGAGCACAACAGTGCCCAGCCACTTGTTGCAAGAGTGTGTAGGCAGTTCCTGACTGATGAAGGAATTGATACCACTGACTGGGCCCCCACACTCATCTGACCTAAGTCAATAGAACACCTCTGGGACATTATTTGGTTCTATCTGACGCTGCCAGGTAAAGCTAATATTATGTGATTTACGATGTAGAAAAACAGATTTTTATTTATTTGTTTTCAAGTGTGCATCATCTGGAGAACGTTATTCAGGTGTAACAACTCCACCTTGTGGAAGCAGGTGTGGAACACAGCTCTAACTAAATTTCAAAATAACACACATGAACCTCCAACTGTCCAGGAGCTCAGTGATAACCTGTCGTTCCTAACACAGGAACCGACCTGATTTCTTTCTAAATTGAGATTTGATGCAAGTTTAATTTTATAAGCAGTATATTTAGACATGCTTCAAAAAAGTTTTGACATCAAAATAAAAGAGTAAAAATATGGTGCAATGGTGAAAAAATAAACTGGGAAAAGGAGGGACGTTCACTGAAGCTGAGCGATAAAAATAGGGAAGGCTTCCCCACATTGCCAATAGGTTAAAGTTCATGTACTTATAAAATGCCCCACATACTGAGTCATGTTTTTCTTGGGGATTAAATACATATTTCACTCAAAACTATTATGTAATGTGTTTTTTCTGGATTTTTGATTGATTATTCGGCCTCTTTCTATTAAAATGAAACTCTGAATTTTGGTCTCTAAGCTTTTGCATCTGAGGCTTATACTAGAAATGTTGCACAGTTAAGCTGTACTAAGAAGTGGAAAAATGTCCTTGAACCAATCAAAAAGAAATCCTCCTGGATAAAAAGAAGGGCCATAAGGGATTAGTGTCAGAGGACAGTTTAAAGCCAGCACGCATGATGGTGTTGTTTCGCATCAGTGAAAAACTATACCATGTAGAAACCTATATCCATCCCTGAAACTGTGTTGTAAACAAAGGATTTCTGCAACAGTGGTAATTTTCTTCTACCACTCAGTAGAATCACACATATTTGGCCAGACTTTATTAGTTCTATTACCTCGCTGTTAAATCTTACGCTTCAACGTAGCTGCTTCATTGTTACAGGGTGGCTCGTCTCTTATTGTATTGTCTCCTCAACTGAATAAATAAAAAATCTACAACAGTTGTCTCCTCAGTTTCCTAATGCTTACAGGGTGAATAGAGTAAATGCTTACAGATTAAACAATAAAGGGAAAAAACACTTTAAGTTGTTTTAATTTTTAATTGTAATCTTACCGACAAACACACATAGCTTGTTACCAGAGTGATCCTTGCACAGAGCTAAAAACAGCTTTTCGGACTTTAAAGGTGGAGAATGTGCAGACAGGACGGTGTGAACAGTGAGCAGCTGGCCTGGGTAGGAAAATAAAAGTCTACATAACATACTGAAGTGTGAGGCTGTCAACACTGGAAGGAAAGCTATAATCCCAAGAAATGCAGATATTGTGAACTAACGTCATCATTTTTCCAAGAATCAGACAGCAAGAAGTATTTACTTAAATGTCATGTTAAACAAATCTTCAGATGTATTTTCAAGAATTTCTAGAAGCCCAACTTTCCAGTAACAATCATTACCAGAAAGAAAAACAGATGTAAATTCTTACTGTTGACAGCAGTTTCATTTCTGACTGTAATTAGAGTGAATCTATCCCCCTGCTACAATACAATTAGTTACTAGAGAATATTTTGACCCTTCTGCAGGGTTACTGGAGCTAATCTGGGTATGTGCAGCAGCTTCTTGTTCCCTCCCTCAGATAGCCAATGCAGATCCATCTACGACTCCCCTTTCAGGACTGATACCAGCTCTCCACTCTCCTTCAACTCCTTGACAATGTCCAAACCACCGATAAGCTCTCCTTTCACGTAGAGCTGAGGGTAGGTTGGCCAGTTAGAGTAAGTCTTGAGCCCCTGCCGCACTTCTTCATCCTGCAGGATATCAAAGGTGTCATAATCCACCCCGGTACCGTTCAAGAGCTCCAGTATCTGCCTGCTGAAGCCACATCTGGCAGCCTCTTTGTTGCCCTTCATGAACAGCATGACTGGACTCTGATTGATGATGGTCTTCAGTCGGTGCTCTAAGGTGACAGCCTTCGGGCAGGTGTTCTCCAGCTCTCCGGACTCAGCCAGTTCCTTCACTATGTCCAGTCCTCCCACCAGCTCCCCGTTCACATACAGCTGGGGGTAGGTGGGCCAGTTGGAGTACGTCTTCAGCCCCTGTCGGACCTCCTCATCGGACAGGATATCGAAGCTGCTGAACTGGATGTTGTGCTCTTTCAGCAGCGCAACTATCTGTCGGCTGAATCCGCAGCGGGGCTCCTGGGGTGACCCCTTCATGAAGAGCATGCAGGGGGCGGCGTTGATCAGCTTCTTCAGCCGCTGGTTCAGATCTGCGCCGCTGCCCTCAGCGGCTCCACCAGGTCCCTCGCTCACCGCGAGGCGCTGCACCTTCTTAGTCAGTTCCGGAGCGTGAGCCCCGTCCAGGCGGTCCACTTTCTCTCCGCTCTTGAAGAAAAGGAAAGTGGGGACGGAGGAAATTTCATACTTCTCCGACACCTCCGGGACCGCTTCCGCCTCCAGCTTCACGAACGTAGTGTGCGCATGTTCTTTGGCCAGTTCGGCCATCACCTCGTTCATTTGGCCACACTGAGGAGCCCACGCCGCTTGGAAATGCACCACGGTAAGGCATTTTCCAGCTTTGGCTAAGAAATCTTCAAACTGCTGTTGAGTAGTCGCCTCCACGAGATTCGCCATTTTTCTTTCCTTTCACCCTCTGCACGCGCAGTGGTTCCGGTGCCGCCTAGACGTCATATCCGCGTAGCCTGGCAGTTTCTGGCAAGTACCAGAGCAGCTACAGGGAAGTCGTTTGCATGCTAGCTGAAGATAAGAAAACAGCTGCATACACTGGATAAGTCGAGAGGATAGTAACTTCTAAGGTAACCGTTTAACGACACAGACTTAATTAAAACGAAATTTCACTCTGTTTCGGATTGCTAAGCTAATTTTAACGTTCCGTTTTAGTAGCTTTAGCATTAGCTAGTTAGCTCAAAGTTAGCTTCGTTCGTGACGTCTGCCAGGATTCCAAGTTAAGCAAAGCTAATTCATGCTAGCAAGCCTTTGGTGGTTAAGTAAGCTACTGTTACACGTAAATTCTGCTAAATAGAAATAGAGTCAAATACCACTGTTCTAAGAGTTAAATTAATAAAAAGAGTTTAAATAAAGACAGTGCACGTCGGTGTCTGGCCCAGCATGAAGCAGCCTCGGTTCCTCGGCTAACTACTCAACATTACGCTGTTACCGAGCACGCAAACTCCAAAACAACACGAGCAAGTGTTTCGCTGATCAGACTCAGCTGTGTCCTTCGGTTTTACATCGGTGGTTTGCACGAAAAAAACTGCTGCGTGTTTTTGTTGCTGGTTTTGAGGAACATGCAACTCTGTGAAGTTTTCTGCACCTGCGGACGGCACTATTTTCTTTATAAATCCATATGCTGCGTAGCTGTCAAGACAAGTAAGATGGTGGCGAAAAAATATTCTTTAGATAAACATTTCAAATGAAATGAAAGGGAAAACAATACACACCTTATCTTTGCCATGGTATAAACATAATGCATCTTCTATTTATTTTCAAGGCTTTTCAAATCCGGTGATAATAACTAGTTTGTTACTACGCCTGAAAATTATAACATACTTATATGACATATGACACTGTGTTAAAGTTTAACAACAATTAACTCAAAATGCAGAAGTAGTGTCTAAAAAAACAAACAAACTATGGGATCCCAATAATTCAGTAGCCTGTAGAATCACCCTTAGCATCATTAAATTGAAGTAATGGTTTTCTGTAAGACATTATCAGTCTCTCACATCATCTTCTCCCACGTGTTACATTGTCTACTATTACCATGATCTTGATCTTGATCACAAAGCATGTGTGTTCTGTGTAAATGTGTCCTTTGAAAAACTAAGTACACACATGATTCAGTAGCTTATTGAAACACCTTAACCAGCATCAGCTTGAAGTAATCTTTATCTGTATGATATTATCAGTCTCACTCTTCTTTATACATGGTTTATGCTTCAGTTCATTGAGGTTGGCGGGCATTCATTTATACAAAGCTCTCCTGTCACAGCATTACATCAGATTGCAGTATGAACTTTAGATTTTGTTTTGATTTGCTCATTACAACACCTTGACTCTTTCGGGGTTTTTTTTTAGCTGTTCTGTTGTACACAAGGGTTAGTTATTGAAAAGATGCCCTCATATTTCAATTCAATTTTATTTATATAGCGCCAAATCACAACAGCAGTCGCCTCAAGGCGCTTTATATTTGTCTTTAGAATACTTTAACATACAGAGAAATTTATGATCCACTCACTGACTGCAGGTGCCCACATCCTAGACTCCAAAACAAGCCCAAAACATCACCCCTCCACCACTTGCTTGACAGTTGGTATGAGACGTTTATGCTGATATGCTGTGTTTGGTTTAAACCACTGGCACTTTGTATTATGGCCAATTATCTCCACATTTGTCTTGTCCGTCCAAAAAACACTGTTCCAAAAGTTTTGTAGTTTGTTTAGATGCAAGTTTGCAAATCTAATTGTGTTCTTTTTAAAGAGAAAGATGGCTGTGGCAGCC
Organism: Oreochromis aureus; assembly: GCF_013358895.1. Classification (NCBI taxonomy): domain Eukaryota; kingdom Metazoa; phylum Chordata; class Actinopteri; order Cichliformes; family Cichlidae; genus Oreochromis; species Oreochromis aureus. The sequence goes on along the minus strand of NC_052952.1, from coordinate 35,450,214 downwards.
CTTTTGTCAACTTGTTCAGTCTTTTAATAAATGTACTATCATGAACTTTAACATTTAAAATGATAAGTGAGGAAATAGTATTTTGCCACATTAGTGCCACAACATCATGAGTGGTCCACCAATAAAGAGGAAGATAACTGAGAAAACATTAGTAGAGAAAAATTGCTGTAAATAAATAATAGTTAAATATTGTTAATTATTATTACAAGAGTATGCACATATTTTTGAAAATAAAAGTATTGTAGTTAACATTTTATGGTGGTTTTGTTTTTTTTTTTAATTTTGCTGTAGGTCCACACAGTGTTTTGTTTCCTATATGTTCTACATTTCTGAATATTTTTTTTTTAACCTATGAGTTACAACAACCACAATATTTTGAAGCTATTTTCATATATTCTTTTTACATTTTATAGACCGTGTGAGTAATTATTAACACATTAATTGAGAATAAACATTATCATTGGCCATAGCTGTAGGAGCAGTATCAGTTGGTAATTACTGGCCGGCACATCAGGTTTTTACGGACCCTTTGAGTCAGCAAGTATCAAATGACAAAAGATATGTTTGTGGTAATTTAAGTGAGAGTCTTTGTTTTATACTGTAAATTGTCCTAATTAGTCCCAAATGTTCCATTTCACATCTCACAGAGATGTTTAAAATAGATGTTTATGTTAAAAAAGAAATATGAGAGGATTTCAAATTAGCAAAGTGTTTAAACTCTCACATAACAGTCATCATATTTACCCTAAGAATCCAGTTTCAGCTGAGCTATAAATGGAAAATACATCTTTCTGTTACAGGAACACAATGGAAGAACAAACTGCTGACATAGAGGTGACGGTGAAAACATTAGACTCCCAGAGCAGAACCTACACTGTTGGCGCTCAGGTAAGTACATGCATGGTGCAAACTCAGGAGGAAATTCTTATTCTTAGTTCATCTTTCCTGTGGTGTTACTCATGTCTGTTCAATCTTTGTTGTAGCTGACGGTGAAAGAGTTCAAGGAGCACATTGCCCCATCAGTGGGTATACCGGTGGATAAACAGAGGCTGATCTACCAGGGCAGAGTGCTGCAGGACGAAAGGACTCTGGCAGACTACAGTAAGTAAATAAAGAATGAAATGCAGAACTAGATTGTTACTTGTTGGTCTTTGTACTTCCTCCTGGAAAGCAGGAAATACGTTTTTGGGTATTTGGTATTACACGGAGAATGAATTCTTAACATTTTGGTTACACTTGGTTACAGATAAATTGGAATTTACTATGGTGTTTAAGAGTTTCTGCTGCTTTTTAAAACAATTTGTGTTGATGATGTGGGCCATTGCTGAAAAAGAATTTAACAGCTATGTGTAATTAACTGAAAGATTTAGTAGTGCATTCAAGTAGAGTCTGTGTGTTGGAAATGCTTTTTTTAAAAAAATATTTTCTTGAAGTATGATTGGAGATGTGTAACTGCATATGACTGTTTCTACCAGATGTGGGTGGAAAAGTGATCCACCTCGTGGAGCGAGCGCCCCCTCCACCCTCACAGCCCAGCTCAGGGTCAGGAGGCTCTTCAGCCGAGAGTGGGCCATCCTCTTCCTCCCAGGGAACATCACAAGTGCCTCCACATGATCGCAACGCTAACAGCTACGTAATGCTTGGCACATTCAACCTCCCTGTCAACATCATGGATCCCCAGCAAATACAGGTTGGTCTGCTTTATCTTCTCAAGTTATATTTATGGTCCAATGTCACATGCAAAGGTTCAGATATAACCAAAGGGTGATGAAAAGCAACTCAGAAAACCGATGTTATTATTCCATTATTGATTACTACTAATTATTACGCCATGTAGCAGAGAAGTGGAAGCACATTCTCTGCTTTGAATTTAACGTCTGTATGCAATATTCCCTCTGTTGGTTTCTGTTAATAATGTTTTCATCTTGGTCATTCTGTACCTGAATCTTTTCATATAGATGTCAGTCCAGCAAATGGTGTCCAGCATGGGAGAGAATGCTAGGAATGCCAGAGTCACAACCAGCACTGGGGTGAGAGTTTGCATGTTCTCCCAGTGCAGTACACCGCCCTGCTCCTGCACCCCAAAAACATGGATACTCGATTAATTGTTGATTGAAAATTAGTCAGAAATATAAAAGTACAGCACTAATTCCAAAAATTTTTGGTAACTATGTAAAAATTAAATGAAAGCAGAATGAAATAATTTGCAATTTCATTCCTGAATCCGTATTTTATTCACATTAGAACATTTAAAACATGTTGAAAATGTTAAACTGAGAAAATGTTTACTCATTTTAAATTTGATAGCAACAACATGTCTCAGAAAAAGCTAAGAAAACATGGCCTTAAAATCTAGGACTCTGTTACCGCTGTGGAGGATTCCCTCTTCTTTTAACAAGAGTCCATAAACATCTGGGAACTGAGGAGACCAGCTGCTGCAACCATGCTGGCTCATGTCATATTTTTTTTTTCATAATGCGTCAAATGGTTTTATTTGCTGAAAGGTTTGAACTGCAGACCAGTTCAGCACCTGGAACTTCCTCCAATAAACCTTGTTGTTGTAATACATGCAGCATGCAGTGTAGCATCATCTTGCTGAAACAGGCTTTCCCTGAACAAAATGTCATCTGGATGGAGGCAAATGTCTCTCTAACACCTGTATATACTAGAGATGGACCGATCCGATATTACGTATCGGTATCGGTCCGATACTGACCTAAATTACTGGATCGGATATCGGCGAGAAATAAAAAATGTAATCCGATCCATTAAATATCAAAAAAGCACCTCACAAAACTTGCTACACGCGTAACTCGGCTCATAACCGTAGCACGTCGGAGCAGTGTGCGTCAGATGATAGAGCGGCTGTGTGTATTTGTAGCCTCGCTACCAAACCAGCATTTCATCTCTGAGGAAGTTATCCCAGAGAGAAGTAAAGCAAGTGTGTAAGTTCATCTCTGAATGTTTGTAAAGCGTTCCCACGTTAAGCTTAACAACTGATATATGGAGCGACTGCCTCTCTCTCTCCTGCTGCTACTTCAATCGTGAAACTGCTTAATGATCAGCTGATCGGCTTTTCTCTCTTCTTTGTTTTTGGCCCACTTTGCACCAGAAAGAGGAAACCAGCGGCTGAACAACAGCAGCACGTTTAAGCTTGATAAGCTGTTGTTAGAATTTATTTAATATTACTTTCTACACCAGGATCCTTTTCTACGTAGCTGACGGCTGGTAACTGTGCAGGGGCGGATCTTGCAAAGTGTAGCCAGGGGGGCCGATAGGGCATGAACAGGGAAAAGGGGGCACAAAGACATACTTTTCTTTCTTATTCTCATTTAAAATGTCTAGCTTTTAATAAATAAATATCTGAATCTTACACCCAAAGTTTTAATCTTGTGTAAAATATATAGAAGTCCATTACTGTATATAGTAACTGTTAAGTCTAATATACCCTAGTAAGCTATACTACTTTTTCCTTTGGGAAGGTACCGTCTGTGCAGTCTGCAATTCTGTTGAAGAAAGATGTTGAATCTATTTAATTTTTCTTGAAAAATAATTTATTTCTGTGCATTTTTTTTTTTTCACACTGCATCAAATTAAAGTTGATGCATCATGAGGTGGGGGTGGTTCCCTATTTTTTTTTTTTTTTTTTTTTTTTTTTTGCTGGGAGTTTGCAACCCTATTAGTTAGGTTGCTTAATATTTCTGCTAAGTACTCTTTAAAATATCAGAACAGGGAGGATGGAGTAGGTTTAAGTTTATTAGATTGATCAGTGTTGCTGCACTATGAAATATTTTGGGTGCAGTGTATTTTTTACATACAGGTATAACAGAATAGCTTTAGTGTTGTTGTTTATTTAAACTTGAGTATGAACTTATACAAAATGCAGCAATATATTTAAAAAAGTTTTATTGATTGAAAAAAACACACAATATCGGATTCATATCGGTATCGGCAGATATCCAAATTTATGGTATCGGTATTGGACATAAAAAAGTGGTATCGTGCCATCTCTAGTATATACTTTTCAGCATCATGATGCCACAGGCACTGATGCAGCCCCGTGATACTGTCCTCTAATCAGTTAACCTAATTAGTTGCAAAATGTTCCTCCAGCTGTTTCTTTTTAGTACCATTTACTTTTCCAGTCTTTTTTTGTCCCCACCTCAACTTTTTTTGTTTTACACGTTGCTGCCTGTAAATTAGCGAATATTTTCCATGAAATTGTGTCTCGGTTTAAATATTTGTTTTCTATGTTCTGTTATGGATAAAGTATGGGCTTAAGAAATTCATTGCAATCTGTTTTTGTTTACATTTCACGCAGTGTCTCAACTTGTTAGAATTGGGTTGTAGATGCAGTGCTTAAAGCGTATAAAGTAAAACAAAGTATGGTTAAATAAGGCTTTTAGTCTAAAGCATTGTAACTGTAACATTGTTTTAACTTCATCCTAATGATGCCATAATTGTACACAGCTGCACATGACACTGAATTGTTTTGTTTATTGTCACCTTTCCTTCTTTGTTACAGAGCAATGGGTCTGTGAATGTGCACATCGATATGGACCAGCCAGTGCAGAGTGAGCCAAGGCTGAGGCTGGTCTTAGCTGAGAACCTGCTGAGGGACATCAATGATGTCATCCAACGAATGGAGGTGAGCACTTACCCCCCCAAATACCTCAGCAGAGGCGCTCCAGAGAAACTGCTCCTTTCTCAGTAACAGTTTTGCTGCTTTCTTGTGTCGGTTTTCAGGGTCGACCAACTGACTCGTCCTCTCAAACAGAGACAACCGATGCTGCTCCTGCCGCTGCTCCCCCTCCTCCATCATCTTCCTCCACCACCTCTACTCCTTCTCCCTCTGCTCAGCCAATGGACACCTCCCCACCTCCAACAACTCCCCCACCTCCACCCTCCTCTTCAGCTCAATCTGAGGGACCAACACCGCAACCTGGACCCAAGTGAGACAAAATCTAGCTTGCTAACTCAGATTTCTACAAAGGTCAAACTGTGCATTTATTTCTCTGTATGTCTCTGTCATGTGTAATTCTAATTAGTCTGCCTTTCTTTCCTCTTTCAGTCATCCCAGCCCGGCTGAACTGGCAGAGATGCTGTCTGAGCTGCGGAGGGTTGAGGAGAGACTGCAACCATTCATCCAGAGAGCTCACACCATCCTCGAGACAGCCACCACTGCAGAATACAACAACAATACAGTAGGATTCAAACAAAAAACAATTCACTGGAAATCTTTACTATACATTGTTAATCCGTGCTTTGTATAACAGATGCTTTGATACTTGTCAATCCTTGTTTAGACGAATAAGTAGGAATGCACTGATTGACCTAAGCAGTAGTCGTTAATGTTAGACACTGGGGAAATGGATCATTGGAGCTATCAGTGATGTTAACCAGTTTGCAGTTAAATGAAAAACTGTAAAAAACAAAGTGAGAACAGAATTGAAAATATTGCATTACCAATATTTGATCTAGCTTTTTGAGTCATGATCAGAGTGACTCAATCAATAAAAAAAGTTTTATTGATTGAAAAACACACAATATCGGATTCATATCGGTATCGGCAGATATCCAAATTTATGATATCGGTATCGGACATAAAAAAGTGGTATCGTGCCATCTCTAATTGGTAGTAATATCGAATAAAGTAAGTGAAACCTGCAAGTTACTTTAAACAGTCAAAAACCCATAACTCACTCTGCTGACTTCATTATACCAAATACTCAAATGTGTCCTTTAAAGCTCCAAAATCTTCCTTTTCTTCCTCTGACAAGTGAATCAGAGATCAGAGATATGCTAATAAATTGCAATTAGACAAACAACAAATTAAAAAAAGAAAACGATTAGAAACTCTGGAGAAAATAAATGAATTAAATTGACACATCATCATAGAAATAGTAAGAATAAGATTAAAATAAAATGAATAAAGAAATGTTGGATAAAGTACACTAAGAAGACGAGACATGACAGAATAACATGTAAAGTGTTCAATAAGCTCTGATCGGTTAGTAAAGCAATCGTCTGGTAGGTAAAATGTAAAGATTTCAAAACCCAAACAATAAATAAAATAGGTAAAAATAGGTAATTAAAAATAAAGCAAATAAAGAAAATGTGATCTCTATACAGTGTACTTAAGTTTGAGATGAGATAAGATTTCAACAAGTTTCTTTTCTGCTACAGGAGAGAGAGGAGGACCAGCGAACTCTCGCCCTGACATGGGAGTGTCTGCGTCTCCTTGGTAACACTCTAGTAGCTCTCAGCGACCTGCGATTGAACCTAATGAGTCCCGTCCCCCGTCACCTGCATGTAGTCCGGCCATTTTCTCATTACACCAACCCGGTCTCCCTTCCTGGAGCTATGCACCACCACATCCCAGTGCAAGTAAGTGAATGGAAGCAGATTTAGTCACTAAAGTGAAAATCTCTTAGGAAACCAGACTGACTGCTTGCGTCTTCACCAACAGATGAACCTGGGTGCCACAGTGACTGTTGCGGCTAACAGCACTGAGGGACAAGCCACGTCCACTCAGCCGACCAGCCAGGCGGAGCAGGCAGGTCAGGGACAGACCTCCCCCACACAGACTTCCCCGTCCAATCAGCAGGCTGGACAGGGACAGGCTGGCCACCGGGTCATCAGGATCAGCCACCAGGCAGTCCCGGTGGTCATGATGCAGATGAACACGGACGGTGTGTTGTCCCCTACCCGCCACTGATTGAATGCTCCATTCAAGCTGTGTGTGTCTGTCACTGCACTGGAGTTAAATAAGTTCCACGTCTGCACTGCTGGCTCAAGCAGAGAGCTGCAGGATGGGACTTTTAACTCAGGATTTACAAGCAAGATGATCTTTCCAGTGTCTGTTACACGATGGCTCTGATAATGCAAATGTTACATTCATGAAGAGTCTGACCAGCATTAACTGAGAGTGTTCTTGTTTGTGTGCAGGCCCAGGTGCAAACACAGCAACAGCTGGACAGCAAATGACTGGACAGCCAGGTATAGCATGTTTGAAAATACTGCGTGTCTTCATGTAAAACAGAGGTGTCAAACTCGATTTCACTCAAGTCACACCAAGGACATATAGTTTACTGGCATGTTTCATTCATGTAAATTCTTAAATCATTCCACAAAAAACACTTATTAGCCTTCATAAAATTTTATTATAGAGTATAGAGGCTGTAAAAGTTTGAGCATTTCATCAAAATAAACGTATCCTGCTCTAAAGGCAAAGTCATAGCTCACAAATTTTGTTGGATATATTTAAATCTTATGTGCAGTGTATTTACAACTAGCTGGCTGAGACAGCAGAGACTTAGAGCTGCTTAGGTTTATGTTAGCTACAGAGCTGTTTGGGACAAAGTAAAGTGAAAAAGTACCATGAGCTGGGGTTGCCCACATGATGTAGCAGGGCTTTCTGTCCGGTTAATTTTTTCCATCATGCCACAGTTCAAGTGGGATACTGAATATTGTTTTGAGAACGAAAGCCTTCTTTTGCTAGCTGCTGAAAATCCTCTTAACCAACTAAATTAAATCATGTGCTACTAATTCCCTGGTGTTTCTTTCACCCTTAGGCGCCCTCCCTCCTGATTTTATGAGGAATCTCATGCAACAAATCAGCCAATATGCTGCTGCCGTAGCGACCAGCGCCGCCACCGCAGCTGCCACCGGCCAACCAACCCCACCGCAGCCGACCCCACCCAGCTCCACAGCCAGCTCCTCAGCCACGACCACATGCCCTAATACACCCAGCACCACTCCTACCGCTCCCCCGCCACCTCCCAGTACTGGCCCCCAACCCCAGGCACGGGTTGTCTTCACCCGACCCCCGTTTGCACCCAACATGCCCCCTCCTGCCTTTGGTACCCGGGGAACCACCATAAATGTGAGGACTGCCATGCCAGGCCAGCAGCCCGGACAGGTGGGAATATTGCAGTGTGATGCTTACCATGAGATATTTAAGCATTACCAATGAATAATAATATGTTCCTCACAGGCTTTCAATCCCGCTGCTCTCAACCAGATGATTAGTGGACTGGTTGGACAGCTGTTGCTCCCCGGACAAATGGGTGAGATGATTTACTCAGTAAAGGAGACATATTAAACTTTTCTTTTCCTTTGTACTCCTGGATCTGTACGATGCTGCCTGGGGTGTTTTGGTCAGGGTCAGGATCTAAAGAAATTCTGAGTAGATATTTCAGTGCATGCAACAATTTTAAAAGGCTTCAGTGTCTCAGTCATGTAGATGCTGTGTTCTTAATAAACAGACAACATCATTACTGCATTGTTGAAATTGGCAGACTACAATTAGAAACAGATTCTCTATTTTTGTTTTACTGTTAAAAGTGCACAATATTACTTAAGATATTTTTAAACTGTTTGTAAAAAAATAATTAACTATAATGACCTTTATTTAACCTTTAGTATGAGGGGCAGCCAATCAAACCAAAGTTGGCTTAAAGAGAAGATGACATTAAAGGGGGAGGAGTTAAAACAGCTTTTTTTCACACAGGATGGATTGAAGGGTTCTTTCTCTTAGATTAAGATAAATAAGCATTATTTTTAACCGTAAATCATGCAAAGCTACTTTAGTCAAGTTCATTAGTAAAAATATACAGGCATATGTTTCTGTTAATATATTCTTCAACAGTATTTTAGTTGTTTGTTTTGATTTGTTGTTTGTTTGTTGCTTGCAGCTGGTCAAACGGTCACATCCTCTTCTTCCTCTACATCCACACCCACCTCTTCTTCCTTTTCCTCCTCTACTCACACCTCTTCATCTTCATCTTCCTCTTCCTTTTCCTTCTCCACCTCGGGTCCAACACCACCTCCTGCTGCAAACACTACTGCTGCCACCCCAAACCAAAATGAGACCAACAACAGTGAGCCCCAGCCCCAGCAGATGCCTTCAGACCTTGGCCAGCTTCTAGGTTCACTCCTGGGGGTAGCTGGCGGCACTGGAAGCGGTGCGGCTGGGAACCCTTCGATAACTGTCACCACGTCTGGAGTCCCAGCCTTCATCCAGGGAATGGCTGAATTCATGCAGCAAGTAAGTGCCTCCTGTCTTTGACATGTGTGCACACAATGCACTCCACATGCAAATTACCTTTGGATTTGATCTGCACTCTGTTGTGCAAGAAATGAATACAAAGATGGAGGGATTGCCTTGTTGAAATATTTTGATTATTGGAAACTGAATATATTCAAGCAAAAGAGCACTAAGAGAGCACAACTCTATCACCTGTATCTCTATTGGCTGTCAAGAGATTCCCTCCAAACATAAGGAGGAAAAAGGTTTTGGAAAACACATAATTTTAAATGAGTTCTATTCATCACAGTGTCTTCCAAGGGAAGGGCTGGTAGCAAGTGAGTCATGTGCAGTTCTTTCCATTTTCACAAGAATCAGCTGCATTTAAACTGTCACTAAACCCTGACATCTTGTTTCCACTTTATTTCTAGGCCTCCCAGCCCATCTTTTCACCACCCCCTCCTCCCCCTGGTACCACTCCAGCACCCGGGGCAAGGCCCAACCCAACACCTAACCCTGGCGCAGCAGCAGCCGAAGCCCTCGACCCGGAGCTGTTCACGGGCATCGTTCGCGGTGTCCTCAGTACCATGATGGGTTCTCTGGGCCAAGGCCAGAACGACACGGAGAGCATCGCCCAGTTCATGCAGAGGCTGTCGCAGTCAACCAACATTTTCATCAGTCCCGAGGAACCAACGGGTAAGTAATAACCCGCATTTACTTATAATATCAGATACAGACTCATTTATATGTATGTTGTCTCCCTCTTGATTGTGTACATTTTTTTTGTATCTTGGGTCCAGGGTTCTTTGGGGAGCTGCTGATGTTGGTGTGTCAGACTTTCACTATGTCTGACCTGGTGATGCTGCTTCATGGCCAGCACCAGCCTCTGAGCCGCATCCAGCCACAACTGGCCCAGTTCTTCAACCAGAACTACCTCAACGGCAGAGAGCCCACCGATCAGAACATTGCTGTCAGTACCACTCACCAGAATCTGTATCATTCTTTGAATGTTGTTGGCAATTTTAGAGGCACTTTACAAGTAGACAGAGCTATTTTACTTCATAACATATCCCTCATTTTTGTTGGTTGTTTTTATTTTTTATGAACCTTATCAGTAATTGTTGTTTTCTTTCCCTTTCACAGGCTGCTGCTGACAGTCTTGTCAATGAACTGGAGGAATATATCACTGAAAGCTTTGTAAGTCCTGCACTTACTTTCTTCTCATAACGACTTACAAAACTCAAGTACATAATCAAGCACATAATATCATTCCACAGATTGGCTTTGGATATATGTGCATCTAATGCAGTCTGTTTTGTGTTTCTCAAAAGATGTAACTAAACATCACTTCACTACAGTAGAGTACAGAGAATAACAGCTAAAGAGTTACAGCATCATTGATGTGCACATTTTAAGTTACAAAAAAAAGGTTCAGTGCGGAGTGGATGGTGATTGCATTTGGCTTCCTCCTGCTAAAGTGATAGCTTTGCTAATCTGTCTATGGCCTCAGGTCTTGTAACCAGGTGATGAACTTGAACTAAAGCTGAAATTTGTATTAAAGTTTAAAAGTTATAAAAAGTTATACAAATTGTCATGTATTCTGTCAGTTTGTTTGTTTGTTTGTTTTTTTAAGGATTTCAGTCAGAATATTCATTTGACCTTCAACAATTTGGAACCGACCTGCCTAATATTAATGGGTTGTTTTGTCTGGTAGGCAAAGCAGATGTGAAGTATATAAAACTACTTTAATTTGCAGTAGATGAAGGTAGACAGTGTTTGGAATTGCTGATAGTAGCAGCAAGTATTGAACTGGTATTATTTCAGACTCATCAGTACTGAAGCACCTAGATAAAATAACTTGCTGTCATAGCTAGCCTAGCTGCTATCACTGATAAATACTACAATTTCTACCATTTGCATGTTTATGTTCTGTCCATTTAGTCATGGTTGGGATGGCATGTAGTGTGGAGTGTTCAAATGCATTTTGCCACAGTCAATGATAGGAAGCTGGGATGTTGTTACATTGTAGGGAAAATGTTAGTTGCTTGCAAACAGGGTAGCAGCAGCAGACCTTGAGTCCTGCTAACCCGTCCCACAGCATTAAAGAGTAATAGCCAGTTATGTTAAAGTGCCATCTGCTTTTGACTGAAATAATTGTGAAGAGATCTTCTCCTTTGAAACCCAACAGAGAGAGTCTTCAGTCAGCGTGTTGGAGGGCGTTGATATCACCCAGACCAACATGACTTTCTTCAGACAGCAGCTGACTCGCATCGCCACACACATTCTGCGCTGCACTGGTAAACTCAACTTTGGCTTCATTGTTTCCTCATTTTGTGTCGAACAGCAGCTTAAAGAGTTTATCTATGGAATATTTGTGGGAAGTGTTATACTTGTAACTGAAATACATTCACTTTTTTTTATTATTTAATTTAAATTGTGTTTTCCAGATGAAACATTTGGGCCCCAGCTGTTACAGATGTGTAACCAGGCGTTGTTCGAGTGTCTTGCTCTCAACCTTCACTGCCTGAGAGGAGACCAGAGGGCTCTAACTGCTGTCATCAACCACCGAATTGTATGTACACAATTTCCACTCAGCAAGAATAAATACTTATCACAAATGAAAGTAGTACATTTTGGTCAAAGAAGGTCAAATTTGGTGTTTTGTACAAATTCAATTTTATTTACACGCATTTACAGGAGAAGTCAGTGCCACACAGAGGCGCTACTGAGTGCTTCTGACAGGAGACAGTTCCATTGTACTCTTGTCTATATTTTTTCTATCACTTCATCATCAATTAGCATCAACTAGTGTAAATTCTGAGCTATTACAGCTAAAACATACAGTTTACACATTATTTGAAACAGTTCAAGTTTAATATGGAGATCCGCTGTTTAACAGTAGATATGAAAGTCAGACTTTAAACACACTTCAGAAGTACCGTACTGCACTTGTTTACTTAAAGTGATTTAAAAAGAGAAAGTGTCATGTGCACTATTATAACTTAGAAGTAAAGAATGAAGAATTCAGCTGCTCTGTCATTTGATGTTAATAGAAATAGTCAGAGATATAAACTAAGAAAAGTGGTATACTTTAACAATTTAAAGAGAGAATGTAACCTAAAAAGTGACAAAATACAGGAGAAAATGTCCCTGTGAGATAAAAAACAAACTTTTTTTTGTTCTAGCGGAGGATGTCAAGTGACATCAGCCCCAGTCTGGTTAACTGGATGACCAGCATGATGACGATGAGACTGCAGGTGATTCTGGAGCACATCCCCATCACACAGGAGCAGATCCAGAGCTACATCGTTCACACACAGGTAACGCAGCAGACACACACACACTTGCATGCACGTTAAATTTCAAATTCTCAGAATAAAATTGGACGTGATGGTAATTCAAGGAAAGCAAACCCCCCCATGCCTCATCTGCTTGATGCAGCCGCTCAAGCTTCAGGCTGTTTTTGTAGTGTGTGTTTAGAGTTGTGTAACTGTAAATCTGTAAATCAATTTTTGTGACTCACAGCAAACAAAATCCTGCAGTTACAGATAAATCTTTGCACATTGCGACATGTATGTGCAGATCAGTACAAATTTCATGTAAGAAGACAGCCTGACTGAGCTATTACCAAACACGATATAAAAGATGGACACAGACACTGTGGTCATTGTGTAGAGGCCTCAAGCAGAACATTTGCAGCTGTGTGTGTGACAAGCAAGAAGTGGATCTGATACATAAACCACTCACCTGCACAGTAGCAGCTCATCACCCAATCCTGGAATACAGCAGCTTTATCCTCCTCTTTAACTTTAATTTGGACTGTACAAAGTAATCATGTTGTATTCAGTAAAATTTGAAAATAGAACCATGAAGTCATCAGAGGTCGTAGACTTCAGTGGAAGCTCGACAGCCCCCCTGCTGGCCATGAGAAACCGTGCAGGCTTACTGAGATAATTAATGGCCTTACCCATCAAAAACCTAACCATCTAAGTACAACATGAAACAAAACTGTGCAGCTAAATAGTTAAAATAACTTAAAATATTTACAAGGAACTCTTCTGATATTAATAAAATCTTTCCAAGTGACATGAAGCAGATACTGACAAAGCAGGTCAGTCAAACACTCTTTTCAAACCTCTGCCAATAATTCATCTGCGATAAGACTCAGAATCTGGTTTTACTGTCCTTGTGTGTTTCCTGCAGTGCAGAGCACATGTGCAACATGCAGAGAGAGCAGTCCCTCTTATCTGATGGCTGCTCCATATCACATTTCTCTGAACTGCCCGTCTGAAATGGCTAATAAATATTACATGGTATTCTTTCACAGCGAGATCAGTCTTCTGCAGCTGGTGGCCAAGAGCCTGAACAGGCACAAAGTGCAACGGTAAGCATGGTGTGCGAGAGTTCAGAGGACCTTAGTTTGCCAGTTCTGGTCCTGTGTTTTCCTTTTAGTTTCCTCATGGTTTTGTTCTCCACCTCCAAAGATCGGGGACAACCTGTCACCAGCTGCAGCCACCACAGCAGAGGAGGCCATGTCGGTGTCGCAGGAGACGAGGGTGTCATCACGGGACACGAGGGTGTTGCCTGGGGACCTGGGAGCCTCAGGAGGAGCCGTGCCATTAGGTGGCGATATGGCAGCAGCGGGAGCGGAGGGAGGGAGGGAGGAGTCTGCTGGAGAGTCGGATGGCTGGGCTGCTGCTGTTCCTCCTGTAAGAGCCCCCTCCCACCGCTTTTTACTGCTTTAACTGTCATCTTTTTCCTCCATTTGGAAAAAGTGTTTAACTCTTTGTGTCCCTGCTTTACATTTACCGTGTGCTATTGCTGTACTGACACCAGTTTTTTCTTTTTATATATAGCAACTGTTTATTTTTTTGAAAAACACATATGTAATAATAGGTGATTGTCTCTATTGGCCGTCAACTGAAGTATGAATTCCAGTTCTGTGAAAAAAACTTTAACCAAAGTTTTGGACACATGTTGTGCAAAATCCTGTGCGTTTGTGTTTGCCTTGCTTAGCTGCAGTGCAGTAACACAGCTGACCTAAACTATGACTCTGTCCTTTCAAAGCTACTTTTGCTTAATCCTAATATTCTCCGTTGTCTGTGTTTTAGGAATGGGTTCCCATCATCAGGTGTGATATTATGACTCAGAGGAAGATGAAGGCTCAGCCTCCATTGTCTGATGCATATTTGCATGGCATGCCAGCAAAACGCAGAAAGGTAATAAAATCAGGTGCAACTTTTTGTCATCACATAAGAATTTCGCCTCTCTCCCTTTTCTTTATGCTGCATGTTTGTGCGTGTGATTTCAGACAGGACAGGGCAGTGCGGCCCTCCTCTCCCTCTCTGATGCAGTGAGTCAAGCAGCCAGGACGGCCGGAGTGAGGCCCATCACCTCTGCTGAGCGGCTGCAGGAAGACCTGGAGACCCAGGAGGTGAAGGAAGCTTATTCAGAACAGGTAACTACATCTTACATAAACTGGCAAAAATCAAGCAGAGGCACATCGAACATTGTTTATGTTCATGCTGCGCGCAGCTTTCATAGATCTGGCCACATAAAAATCTAGTAAAGAAAAGAAATATATCATAAAGCATCCATTATAAGACTCCTAATGTGGAAAACTGCTGGGAAATCATGAGGAGGGCTATTAAGAGCCCTAAGAGTGTTTTTAAGGACAGAAGGATGAGTGAAAGCACACCAGGATGATACAAAGGAAACTCACAGTTTGTATAATCACACTAACTGTAAGATTCAAAATGTCCATCTCAATGCTAAACTATGGAAAAATGCAGCAGTGATGACTTGAATTTGTTTGACACAGTGGCTGCATCTGATCACACAGTTACAATGTCATGTTGTGACCCAGTTAATTGGCTTTCTAACGTTTTAGAAGCTCACAAAACACTGTCTCAGAGAGCACCCTCTATGTTGCTGTTATGCAATTTAAAAATGTAACTGATCGCAGGTGTTTTGGTGAAGAGGAAAATTGTGTATGCCACTTTTAGCAATCAGGCCCCTGAAAATATTTTTCAGACCTCCCGGCACCAGAGTAGCTGCTTTTTTCCTTTCCTGGTAACCAGCAATAAAGAAAATTGCCCTGCGGGGTCAGTTCCTGCAGTTAGCACACACCAGTAAATTGGAGAGCTACTTCCTTTAGTAGAAAACTACTAGAGTGGTTAAAGCCTCTACTGTCAGACAGGCCTAGAGATCTGCTGGGAACCACACAGCACTAGGGAAAGACGTGTATTCTTCAATTAGTTGGTGAATGGTTGCTGGCACTCATTAGATGAAACTGGTTGCAAAGAGGTATACAGTGTCTGCGGTCACCTGTAGTTTGCTTGGAAGATGCCAGTTTATCTCCAAACATTCAGTAAACTGCTAGTTAAGTAGGAGTAACACTTTGACACGAACTGTAAAGAGAGACAGTTTGCATTCAAAGTAAAAGTCTTATCTTTCATCACTCATTCAAGTCAGAAGTCAGCCTGTGGCTGAAGAAGTCACTTGAATGAGTGACAAAACGCCACCTTAAACTCCACTATGACTGTAGCCTTTAGTGAAGTTGCTCACGGTGACACAACTGCCCGTTCACCTTCTTGACTGATGATGGAAGTCAATTTTTTTTCAGGTTAAAACAGACATCAAGAAACGAGTGAGGGAAGACCCGGATTTCAGCTCTCAGCAGTTCCCCAACGCACACAGAGCTTTCTCACCAGACTCATAATCCCAATCGAACACTGAAGCCGATTCCTCCTCCACCTGCTTTCCTTTGGGACTTTGATTTGACTACGAGTCAGCGCAGCTTCACCCCCCAAACAGCCTGTCCACTTTTTCAACAGCTCTCTGACTAATGGCCTAGCGCTGATGTGGCTACTTCCCTAGTGCCTATTTATTGCTCTGTGTTTTAGTCCAACCTTTGCTGGCAGAATGTTCTTCACTGAAAAAGGTGTTGCACCACATTTAAGTTACACTAAATCTAGTCACTTTAGTCTTGTTTGCTTTCTTTTTCCCCCTTGTGTCGCTTTGTTCATGTGGAGCCTGAATCCTCATTATTTAGTGGACTCTGGCCTCCCTGTCAGTACTCTGGAGCACAGGAGAAGACTTTCATGTGATGCTGTTTGGTACATGAATGTACAGTATGCTTAATAAAAATCTTGATAATTACAGTACAGTACTCTTTTCATTCATATTTTTTAAGGAAAGAAGTTCCTAAAGTATTAATTCTACACTGTGAAAATACTAAAGAACAATCCTGTTTTAAAAAGGTTTAAGTACACTTGAGTATGAGTTTAAGTGTATCAGTACATTATTAAGCTAAGTTAATGATAGCCATTAAGTTGAGCACTTAACTACATTTTGCAGAATGCAACAATTGTAATATTCATGAAATGCTAATTTTAGCACATAGCACATTTAAAAGGAACAACACTGACCAAGTTAGTAAATAAGAGAAAACCACAGATCAATAAAATAAATGTAATGTGACTAAAAGCAGACCCTAAAAGAAAGACACCACATCTTAAAAAACCTGAAAACCTGATAGGACTCAGACTGAAATCTAATTAAAATCCAAGGTAAAAAAAGTGAGTTGTGTAGTGAGAAAAACAGTAAGGGATATAATAAACTACATGAATAGCAAAAGTGCAAATACCCATGTGTCAAGATGGGATTAAATGTTTTGTGTCCTTCCAACAGAAGTGCTCTTTGGAAACTACCTGGAAAGTATTTGCAGTATCATTTAAAAAAAAAACAACAACAACAGCTGGATAGCGTAGTGGTAAAACAACACATTGGGAGTTGCACGTTCGATTCCCACCTGGGGCGTCTGTAAAGGTCCTAACCCCCCATGCTAACCAAGTCTACCGCAGAGAGAGGATAAATATGAAGTCATGGAACAAGAGACGACAATAGTAGGATGTTGTTGGAACACTACTTCAAGCACGACATCCCAGTGTACTTCAGACCCAGCAACACACTCGGACAAAAACTGGTTCATCCCAAAGACAAAACTCCAAAACACAAACTTAACAACGTGGTGTATGCTGTACAGTGCAGCGAGGAATGCCCAGACCTCTACATCGGAGAGACCAAACAGCCACTTCACAAACGAATGGCACAACATAGAAGAGCCACCTCCACGGGACAAGACTCAGCAGTTCATCTGCATCTAAAGGTCAAAGGTCACTCTTTCGAGGATGCCAAAGTTTACATTTTGGACAGAGAGGACAGATGGTTTGAAAGAGGAGTGAAAGAAGCCATTTATGTCCACTGTGAGCGACCATCTTTGAACAGAGGCGGTGGTTTACGAGACCAACTGTCTGCCATCTATAATCCAGTTTTGAGATCCTTCCCAGACACCTTAACGCCCACTCACATCCTGGGCCATCTGACCTCAGGAAATCACATGATAGGGTGGGGCCAGGTTTCACAATGAGCTCACCTGAAACTTTGGCTGACTGTGACCTACACCCGTTTTCACACCTTGACTCATGTGATTAGGTAGAGGATCATCAGGGGGTCCTTTTGTCCCTCTTAGGGGAATAATCCCACAGGGCTTAAATCTGGGACCCTCCACCATTTGACCCTTGAACTGAAGAAGCTTCTTGAGGTGAAACATCTTCAAGCAACTTAAAGAAGTCCAGACGCTTTTCTTTCTAAACTCCTTAGACTACAATGACCTGGATGACTGAGAACCTTCACAGACAACACTAGTTCTTCCAACATTCGGAAGAAGGGACTCTCACAGAGCTATAGATTGATGAGGTACAACACACATGCTACGGCAAGGGGGAGCCAGGACGACAAGTTGGGGGGGAGATGATATCACCCGCAGATAGAAGAACTGACCTGAAAGATTGAAACCTGGATATATAAAATTTTTATAAATAAACGTCTATCTAAATCTCATGATATTTAGATAGACAATGCCACTTTACAATAGTGGCATTGTAAAGCGCTTTGGGTGCCTTGAAAAGCGCTATATGAAATCCAATCCATTATTATTATTA
This sequence comes from Oreochromis aureus, assembly GCF_013358895.1. NCBI lineage: Eukaryota > Metazoa > Chordata > Actinopteri > Cichliformes > Cichlidae > Oreochromis > Oreochromis aureus. Next base: position 35,432,181 of record NC_052952.1, on the reverse strand, counting down.
TTATTATTATAAAGTATAAGTATAATAAAAAATTAAAATAAAGACTGAGAAAAATCCTGAAATAAATAAAGGACTAAAAAGAAATAAATGACCTGACTACTCTATAGTTTGCCCACCAGGGGGTGCTGAAGACCTGATGATACTTTTAAATACAAAGACTAGACATAAAAGATGGGTGGAAATTCTAAAGTCAGAAAAGAGAAGTAGCAAAATCATGCATCCCCTATAATCACCAGCAGGGGGCATCTTCTCTGGATGTGTAACTGTACAGAAGTCTGAGACAACACGGATGCTTCCCACATGATCAATGACCTCAATAAAATCCTGATGAGTTTATGGTCCCAATCACTAGTTTCGAGTCTTATCTAATACAACACCGGTTTTATTTTGGAAACGAGTCCCGTTAGAGTCCAAAAGGGTGCCAAGCAGGATGGGAATTAGGTCAGGCTTATCTTGTAAATGAAGACTTGATACTATAGGAGTGTACAGTGTCCTTTAGCAGTCCTGGAGACCAGTCCTTGTTCTGTCAGTCAAAATATGTGTGGTGTTACCAACAAATGATAAAAGCCTTTCCTAATTTAAAATGACTCATTTCCCAATTTTTAAATGGAGCCTTTTGGCCACACCTCATATTTTAGTGTTTCTTCAGCTCTGGTTCCTGCACCAGGTCAGGTTTGAGTTTACTGCAGCTGATCTCAGTAAGCACCAGTGCAGAGAGTACCAGATGACAATGTGATAAATGCTGCCACAACAAGAACCTCGGTGCGGCAGATGCTCCACATTTTCTCAGATGAGAAGACAGTTAAAGGTGAAGGATCTCAGTGAAGTCACAGAGATACGATCGTCATTTGGAGCACTTTTCTTGAATCCACCCTGACAGTATTTCTAGATGAGAAAGTTTAGTTCTGTCCTTTTACACCCCAAACCATCTGTGCTTATTTCATTTAATTTTGTTACTGTTGCATTGAATGAAAATTAACTGCAAAAACAAAATAATCTGACGTTCTTATAATTCAGCCATTAAAAATCATGAGTGACACACTCACCATGTGCTTCCTCCCAGCTTCCTTTAAAATGAACTTTGACCCTGGAAGCATTTCTAATCTTTTCCTGCCCAGAAATGTTGATTTTAGATTTCTCCTCCTTCTTAAGAAAAACATTTCAAACTACTCTTTGTGTGTTGAGATGTAAACTTCTATAAGAAACAGAAAGTCCAGAAAGCAAACGGGTAATTTTTTAATTCAGATATGCTGTAAAACAACCCGTACCGTTCAGACAGAGGTTTGAATTTCATTTTTCACAGTTGCATCAGTGCATTTGAATACAGAGGGCCTTTATTATTTAGTGTGTACACAAAGCATTTTGTTTCACCTGCCAAATCAGCAGCTGAGCTGTTTGAGTTCACAAACATGTTGATGAACAGGCTTGACCGCCTGAGGACTGCAGTTCCTGATCTGCATCCTGTTCAGGGTGAGGAATGAGAGTGAGTCACGTGGCTGAGCAACCTTCACCTCGGCAACAGCACGGTCTGACAAACAAAGCTCTATGACCGTGTCTGTGCCAGCACTTCAGTCCTGCTGCTTGTTTGAAAAATGAAGGAGAGCTGTTTCAATGACCTGGGATGTGCTTTTAAACAGAGGGAGGAAAAAAGTAACAAGTGAAAACAAACGAGTTTTGCCAGGTTCGACTTTAATCTGATCCTAATCTTAATTTGTTAACGCTGCAAACAGCCAAACCCACTGTGTGAAAAACAATTCAGCGTACACGTTCAGCCCGTGGTGTGTCCTCATCCAGCCAGCATTGTGCTATTTGCATAAGGTGTATTGTTTGCTGAGCTCACACAGCTTCTCTCTATTACCGCTTCAAGACGAGACAGAATAATCATTGAGATTCTTAGAGGAAAAGTTCAAGAAGAAGTCTGTTTAACCAGCGACTGGTCAGCGACTGCTTAGCATAAAGAATGGAAACAGGAAGGAAATGTGATAACACTCAAAATGACAAAATCTGAGCAGTTTATTCATCTGTCATTTCCTGTTGGACAAGTCAAACTGTGTGCCAAGAAAGAGAGCTGCAAATATGCTTCATTTGTTTCAGCCAGAGAAAGACGGGAGCACAAACCAGGAGCTTGTAGTTTTCACTGATGGGCTTCTCCATCACATCGAGACCACCTCTCTGCTCCATTACATGTTCAGAGCAGAGGAAGAGTCGCTCACTCAGAGAAACAACATGGGTTACGCGATGAGGACCGGGTATTTCCCCGCCCTTCATTATTAAAAGTAATCATCAGTGCATGCTTAGCTTTACTCTTCTTTACTGCCAGAAAGGCTTGGGTGGCTTTTTTAGGGATAGGCTTGGATTTTGTTTTGGTGACGTGTTAAGTAAGCTTAGCACGTAAGTAAGCTTCAAAAACTAGAAGATATGTTTCAAATGAAGTCTTAAACATTTATTTTGACAGCGTTTTTCCATTAAAAGCTTTCACATTTGGTTTTCCAAAAAACAAACAGGAGACTTTAACTTAACCTAAACCCCAACTCCAACTGTAAGTGAGTCATCAGAGGCCTGATGAGTGTTAAATCAGCTTAACTTGATGATGACTGCCTTCACATAAATACCAGAACCAGTGACTGTTATGGCAGCAACAGCCATGCATCGAAAAAGAAAAGTATATGACTGACCATCCTTCAAAAACATATCATTTTCACGCCCACATTCAACAAGACATTCGACAGAAGCTTGGATTACTAAAATCACAGGACATACGATTATCTTCATTTCAGTAAATAACTACTCATACTTGGTCTTCTTCTTCAACAGAGACATAAGTGAGACAAGAATCCTGACTTCAAATATATCTGTGAGAAAGTGATGACAGAAACATAACAGGAAAAAAACCCCAAAACAGTTCATTTAGAGAAGTGTGAGCAGCAGCATGTTGCTTACGTCGTACTCGAGATCAAAGTTGATTGTAACTCAGTTTTATAGATGAACTCCTGAAAGATCCTGGTGACGTTCTGACAAAGAGAAAAGTCCAACACACGTCAAACAGCACGTGCATGATTAACATGTGTGATTAACACACAGCTGATTAACATGTTTCAGTGAAAGCCAACTTATATACATGAGTCCTATCAATGTTTTCATCCAAGAAATTAAATAAGGAGAAAAGGAATACACAAGTGAAAAAAACAAAACATGCTTCTTCTTATTTTTTTAAGTAGCAGTTATAAAAGAAAGACTGAAACCTTTAAAGATGAAAAAAAATAATTCAATGATGAAGTTGAATTCATAATCACTTTGTGACAATGTCAGTTTACAGAGAGTGAAGCATTGAATAACACAGATGTCTAATAAAATTAAAACCTTGTTTGTAATCGTACTTTTCTAACATTGCACAACATTTTACTGCCTGCACCATTTACACAGGGAGCTTTTATGCCATGTTGATTCACTGTGTCATTAGTAATAAACATGGCAGGGACTCAGTAGTTAAAACTGTTGCCTCACAGTAAGAAGCTCCTGGGCTGAACCACAGCAGGCATCTTTTCTTTCAAATAATATCTAAGGTAAAGCAGGATCCATTATTTTTTCCTCATTTCAAATGTGTACAATTTTAAAAGTGTGGAGATATTAAACAGCCAAAGTTTAGGTAAGGCCAGAGTATGATATGGTGTGCCTATTCTTAAGTGGTTTGAATCATTTGAGCTGTGAGGCTTTGTGCTTTCAAAGGATGCAGGATTTTAATCCCGACTGTGCATCAAAAGTTGCAGACTCATTTTAAAACTCACAAACACAGAGATATTTTTGGTTTACAAAAAAAAAAGAGAAGAAAAATGATTCAGCAGCGCACTTTTGGGTTGATTTACATGCAATCGGTTACAGGAAGGCTCTGGGATTGGATCGAGGATCTTTGAGGTTTCTGTATCTGTGGGTGAGCCAGACTCCAAGGACCTGAAATTAACAACAAATGAGCAGCTGTCAGTTTTCTCAGTACACAAAAACCTCCTCCAACACACATCAGCACCCGTTCACAGCAAACTACAAGTCTTTTAGCTTCACTGCAATGACGTTTTCCCGACCTCTGTGAAACTGAAGAAGAGGCCGATGCCGCCCACAAACTGCAGCACCTGCCCGGCATAATTCTGAAGGATGTCTGCGCAGGCCACACAAGATGAAGAAGTGGAAGTAGCGCACATCTGGGGGGAAAAAAACAAGCAAACAAGCAAACAAAACACAATCTTGACCAAGTTGCTTCTTAGAAGAAAACTGAGGAAATCTTTTCAAAGTGTTTTACTCACAGCAGGACACGAGCTGTTGTTCGCTTGAGAGAAGCCGCAGCAGTTTAGAGTCCTCTCCACGTCCTTCTGAGTGTCTTCAGATTTGTTCCATCCGGCCTCCAGCAGCAAGTTCTGCAGATGAAAATCAGCATCACTGGAGCTCAATTCATGTACACGAGATTTAAAAGTAATCATGAAATGATCCTTTATTTAGACCTTAAATATTCTCATTGATTTGTCTCTCTTTGCTCCACAGTGAATTTTGCATGTGCCCCACAGAGCCACGCAAACATTCTTTAATTAAAGTTCTGCATTCAGTAGCTCCTTAAACAGAAATGACTAACTCTGAATAACGTCGCTCTTCAGAGTACATTCCTAAATTGTTATTATTAAGCTCTACTATTTTTAGGATATTGCAACTGGTAGAGGAGTCTCAACTGTGTTAGTTCAAGCAGGCCACTGTGTTGACCCTGAGTCCAGACATGTTATCCTGTGAGATAGAAAATGTCTTTGAGTGATCAGTAAGCCATTAAAAGCGCTATAAAACATGTAGACTCTTTATATGCAGGAAGGAAAGCCTGCAAAACTGCAGACAACATAATTTAGAAGACTTAGATATCAGTGTGTCACTGTTGCTGTGTCACAGTAAGATCTAACATTAATGTTGCTTAAACTTGGGTTTTTGTTTGGCATGTAAAACAGGTGCAGCCCTGCTCTTAAGTGTCTGAATGTACAAAACTAAATATAATGTAAATAGCCTGAGTGCAAATTTCTGCCTGCTGATTCTACCACTTTGTTTTTTTACATATTCGTATTCACCGTTGTGGAGGTCCCAGAACAGAGACATGAAATCAATTAAATAATGCGTATCCACATAAAACAATCTTGTTTTAACTACAGTCCCTGACACTGAAGCTACCAGCAGTTCTCCAAGTTTGTTCCTGGGACTGAAAGTCCCATTTGTTTTTTTAAAGCCTGAAAAACCTCATTATGATATATATTTTTAATGATTCATCTGAATCTGCACAGTAACTACAATTAAGCACTTATAACCAGGTAAAACCTCAAAGAGTGACTCTCAAAATACAGAAGAACCATAGTGAAAATATTCAAATATAAAAATAATACTGGAATACAGCCTTTAAAGGCATTTGTCCTCCTGTATGTATTAAAAATATAGAACTGTATAAAAGCAAAGCAAAATATTGTTTGGAATAGACAAAATAAACTTACCTGTTGATCTTTATTGAGAGCCAGACATGCACAGGACACTGAAAACTGCAGCACAAACACTATGGAGAGGATCATCATGTACTGGACCAAGTTGAGGAAGTTTAAAGCATGTTGTTGCTATGCCTACGAGCCATTAAAACTCAGGATACACATCCAATAGAGCATAAAATCCTGGATTTGTGTGAAGGATACAAAGAAGAGCAGGACCTGGTGGTGCTTCAGGGCACCACACAGACCCACAAAGGCAACAAAGAACAGGAAGACTCCCACGCCGATGACCCCTGCCACCACCTGGATACTGGAGACCAGGCCAAACCATTTCCCCCAGGCTGCCACACCAATCAGCAGCAGGCTCACCAGCTGAGGGGGGAAAAGTGTGATAACACAAGGAAAAAGAAGGAAAAGTCTCATTTTTTTAAGTCTGGACCAGGAACTGTTTTTGAGGGCAGGAATCAACTTTCAAGGTGCTGATTGCAGAATGAAACTAAGCTCACTAAACAAGCTAAATCTGAAGACGCTCTCCCTTCATTTCTTTCACTACATCCATGAAACTTCCATGAGGTCCTCCTCTTTTCCTCCTGCCTGGCAGCTTCTTTGTCCAGTATATCCTCCATCTGTCGTCTGCACATGCACAAACCATCTGAGCCTCCTAGCCTCTCTAACTTTGTCCAACTGTGGGCTGTCCCAGTCATGTCAGGTCTCACTACCATCTTGCAAACCATCCCTTTCACCCTTGCTGACATCACCCCTGACACTCGTCTCCACCCTGCCTCCTCTCGTACACTAACTCTGCTTCACCTTGCCACCTGTCTTCCTCTCTTTCACACATGTGTGTTCGTTCTTGCTTCCTCATTCCTCTGTTTTGGAATGGCTCCTCTAGAAGAGTCTTTCCAAAACTTGTGAAATGTTGGAGGTCACTTTGAACTCAAATCCACCCAAATACAACTGCCCAACAAAGAGTTCCAGACCAAAAAGATCAGAAATGAAGAATAGATGTCTTGTTTTTAACTATGCTTAAATACATAAATACATTTGACTGATTTATTTCCTTGCACAAAACAGCCGTTCAAGTGGGCGAATCTTGGTGTTTATTTTCATGCATTAAAAATTATTCATATAGTTTAAAAAATACATGCTTTATGTACAAAGTTCAATATAAAACGGTTCTTCTATAATACAAAATAAGAACAAGTCCATCTTTACAGTTATCACAGTGTACCGGACTCATTTAAGTATTCCTGTGTTATATTAATTTCTGCATCAATGTGTTGATAAAAATGTTGTACTTTGGTCTCCACAACATTTACTTTAAAGCTTTAGTTGCTTATTTTTTGCAGATTAGAAAAGTTCTATTTCAGTATGTTCCTGTGAAGGAACATTTCAGCGGCCTGACTATTGAACTGCCAGAGGAAACCTCTTCTGTCACTGCTGCTTGAACTGAGTGGCTGTGGATCATACGTGGAGGATCCTGACCCACGTCTGCATCACTTACTGAGAGAATTGAGCACTTTCTCACACACACTGGTTCAGCTCCACTGCAACAAGGACAGATACTGAAAATCTTTCTTCACTGTGTTTTTTTCTAGGCTGTGATTTGATAAGCCCTTAATTTTGTTCCATTTTATGGAGCTTTAATAATCTATTGAGTTATTTGATCATTGATTCCTTTATTTTTCCTGTCAGAGCTTATCCTAGAAATCTACTATGACATCATGGTGTGTCATTATAAAACTGCTTAGCAACAGCTACAACATTAAAGTCAAAGCCATTGATCATATTGGTCTAGTAAGTGATTATGAGTACTGTTACTCTAAAAACTTTTAGTTTGTACTGTTACTTAAGCAGGATTATAATGTTTACTAAATAAAGACTGCAAATACTTGTTTATGTATGAGGGCACAGGACCCAGTGTATGCTACACTTTTTTAAATTTCTGATGAAATAAACATATTTCCTGTGTGAAGCCCATTTGAGAAATTTCCTTTTATGACATTAACAATATTTGACGCTTCCTGCGTGCTGTTTTAAAGGTTTTATAGCTCATAGGAACGCACTGAATAGCACTCCCTTTGATTACTAAAACTATGAATACAAAACAAAGAAGAAACGGCCACATAAACACTGCTGATATATTAAAGTTGGGCCTAATACTGGATCAGCTTTCAAAACGTCATGTTAAGCACTTCTAATTTTCGCACTGGAAATAAAATTTGAAGTAGAAAAATAATAATAACAATAATAAATAAGCTAAAAATGTAATCATTTACGCCTGCCACCTCGTTTCCATGGCAAACACGCATTTTTTTTTCTCCGCTCTTAGTTGTAAATTAACCGACTTGAGAGGTTTCACGTCAAGTGGCCCTCAAGCAGACATTTTACCCTCCAGCAAACATCAACATATTACAACTCACCACATAAAGGATGTTGAGCGCGCTGAGTGCGTTCTTGGTGCAAACGAATCCGCCGCAAACCATCGCTGCTCTCGGGCCAAAACGTTTAAAAACGAGATTTCTTCTGCTCCAGCTCTCTCGGCGTGCCTCTCTTGACGCTCCGGATGGCTGTACCTGCTGATCTGCAGGTGGAGACCCGACAGGTGCTTCCTGGAGAGATCCTGCGCGCTGATTTGTCAGCTGATGTGACTCACTGATTGTTGTTCAAGTTGATTGCAGAAATTTCTAGATGATCTCACAGGAAGATTTCACAAAGTTGCTTTGGCTCATGGTAACATATTCATTTTTAGGATTAACATCTCATAACGCAGAAGTGAATGTCCTCTCACAGAATGTAATTTAATTTATTAGAATGATTTGGATTGAAATCCTTTACACAGTAGGGACTATGTTACTCTATAGTTCCACCTTGTGGATGAAAAAGATATCACAGATCAACAGTATCAACGTTTTCTTGATTCACGGACCAGCACGTTCAGCACAAACAGCTCATTTAGATCTCAAATGGTCAAGACCAATAAAACCCTCCAAATGGGCCAATTTAGAACTTGCTGCATGTTTGTTTACATCTCTGACTTACATGAATCTGTTTATTTGCATTCATGTTTCAGAGATGAAGCCATAAAACATACAACACAACGCTGCTTCTTTATTTGTGCCAGCAGCAGGAGTCCAATAGCAAAGAGCTTCATTATAAACGATAATATCAATAGATATATAACATCAGTTTGTGTCAAATCCACACGAGTTTCAGAATATCTCAGTATGTGGTTGCCTCCACTTTTTGCTTAAATGACAGCAGCCTCATAGGTCATAGCAGGGGCGATTTTAGCCCATGAATGAATGAATCAAAGCACCCCCAAAGATTTCTTACTTTTTTGACAATATTTGCTGTTTTTGTGACACACTACTAAAAATATAAAAAGCATTCAGTACTTGGTTGAGACGTAACATTTCAACAACAAAAGTATAGATACCCCCCCCTTCCAAAATGGTTTGCTTGCTGCCAGAGCGATGGTAGCTGAGACGCAGCGGAGCGGAGCTGTAAGTGCCTGGCTTAAAACAGGACATGTTAGCTGCATTTTACCTGCAGTTACTCTTTATGTAGTTAGGTAGGAGTCAGACCATGTTTCTTTTTAGCTGAAAAACATTACACCAGGTAACCTGCAGTGTTGAAAACATGTTTTCCGACTATGTTTGCTACCCTACAATCCGTCCTGCTCTGTAGTAAAATCAGCGACATCTGACCGTCCTGTTGCTCCCACTGAAATGTATACAGCCTGTTTAAAATCTAAAACTTAAAATTGTCCGTAGCTTCTGTTGTTACCACTGTCCTGTTTGAAATGGATACTAACTAGCTAACTGACTGAATGCCCTTTAACCTTATAACTCCTGTTGTGTGTGTGTGTGTGTGTGTGTGTGTGTGTGTGTGTGTGTGTGTGTGTGGGGTTGTGTACAGAGAGACAATTCATAATGGATATAAGGAAGTTTTTTTCAAAAACAGGTGCAACATTCAGGTAAAAGTGTAAAATCAAATGATCAGTCAATCAAGGATAATGTTGGATCAGTGTTTCAATATTTATATCTTTTATTAGATGTTCATGTGGTTTGGTTATTTGCCTTTTGGTTGAAAGTACACTGAGAGAGGACTTTTTGTTAGTGATCTTAATAGTATTTTTTTCATATTAATGTAATTTTTTCATCTAATTGAATACAATCTATTTGTGTATGATTGTCAGTCCAAAGAGGGAGAGAGGAAAGAGGGGACATGAGGAGAAAGTAGAAGGTCAGGAAGAAGCAGGTAAGAAAACAGACAGGGAACAGTGACAGGCACAACAGAAACTGTTAAACTGACAAAGAGAAAAAACCTGATTTTACTCACACAGTCTGGAAGTTGTGTCTCCCTGTATTAAAGCTGCTATACAGAATCTGCTAAACAAACTGGGTTGAAACATTTTTGACCCTCTTTAACAACATTCCAACATAACATTATCATTGATTGGGGAGATTAAAATTAATGATATATTTTTATGTGGTTCAGCCACAACTCTACTAAAACCTCAGCCAGTAATAGGTAGGCCAACTTTTGGACCGTCCAGTTGTCTGTATGACTGCTGCAGTACAGTATCAGAAAGTGCCAAACAGCCCTGGTGGAGTGAGGAGCTGTAAAGAGAAGCAGATGCTCTGTTTATATTCTAAAAATGTTTTAAGCTTGTTTCAAAGATTCTGTACTGCAGCTTTAAATGTTTTCCAAAAGCACACATACACTTATCAGTGTTTCTCAAACTTTTTACAGTGTACCACCTGATAAAAATGTCAAGCTCTCCCAAGCACCACTATGAAAGCATGAAACTCATAAATCTTACAACACAAAATCAGTATTATTAAATTAGTCAAATTAGTATCTGCAGTAAAGATTTTTACATACATTGTATACACTGTACCACAGGCAAAGTTGCCTCCATTTTTATATTTTTTAATTAATATTTTGTAATAATTTATATTTGTCCAAAAAATGCACTCAGTTTACGTTTTACTCACTATGAGCATCATTCATTATCCTCCCCCAGGATTTAAGGTTAGGATATGTATTTTTTTATTCCAATCCATTCTTCTTTGGCAGCATTTAAATAACCTTTATCAGATTTGATGGTTTTGTTACAGCCTTTAAAAAAAGTGTTTTGCTTTTCTTTCACAGATGTGTTAAGATGTACAAAACAGTGATGTCATGTTTTGTGACGAGGACCCAGGCACAGAGAGACTTGATGAATTTAAGAATCTTATGATTTAATAAAGAAATTTACAGACTTGCACAGAGAGGGTAAAATTATGATGACTGATAACAGAGACGAAGACAACACACAGCGAGGACAGGGAGGAACAGGGGTTTAAATGCACCAAGGAGACAGTCATAGAGAACTCGGGACAACTGGAGACATTTAAGTATACAGGGACTGACAGAGACGGGGAAGAAGTCTCATCGTGATGTGTAAAGTTTATTTTGCCTGGCTGTGCAGCTCTCTGGGTGCTCAGCACCCCCAAAGCTCTGATCCTAGAATCGCCCCTGGGTCATAGGTCACATTATCCTAATATGTTCTGACATTTTTTTCTTCAGGGCTTCTCTTCAGGTGAGGTCTCCGTCTTCAAGCATCAGCATGCATGAACATGACTGTAATTTCCCCATGGGGATCAATAAAGTATATTATTATTATTATTATTATTATTATTATTATTATTATTATTATTATTATTATTATTATTATTATTATTATTATTATTATTATTATTATTATTATTATTATTATTATTATTATTATTATAATAATATTATTATTATTATTGGGGGTGACCGTGGCTCAGGGGATTGGGAAGCTCATCTGTAACTGGAAGGTTGCTGGTTCGATCCCCCTGCTCTCTCTGTCCTGGTCGTTGTGTCCTTGGGCAAGACACTTTACCCTACCGCCTACTGGTGCTGGTGCGATATGCCAGCCTTGCTTTTGTCAGTCTGCCCCAGGGCAGCTGTGGCCACAACTGTAGCTTGCCTCCACCAGTGTGTGAATGTGGGAGTGAATGAATAGTGGAATTGTAAAGCACTTTGGGTGCCTAGAAAAGCGCTATATAAATGCAATCCATTATTATTATTAAATTGAAGCTTCAATCATATCCCCAGTAACCCCAGTAACAAGCCACTTCACACACAGTTTCAGACTCTGTCATGTTTCCCACTATCACTGTGCTTCTGAATCTTCTGAACCTTGAGGAACACCCATATTTCTAACAGGGGAACAATGACTGCAGGTTGTTTTAGCCAAAAAAGACTGATGCATGATCAAATATAGAGTTTAATGGACAGATCCAAGTCAAAGAAATGTCAGTTAACTTTGTAAATTACTCTAAACTATTTTATTTATTTATTTTTTTTATTTGAAAGATAATAAAGAATATAAAATATTTCTTCTTTTTTTTATTTCTGTTTCAACACAAACTGATCCAAAACTTAAAAGTTAGTTTGTCACTACATTAGTTTAGGTTGACATTTGCCAACAGACAGTGTTGAGGTGAATTGATGAAGTTCATCATTTTTACAATAACATTCATCCTACAGTTACTTAGTTCTGACAGTTGTAAACTAACACACACACACACACACACACACACACACACACACACACACACACACACACACACACACACACACACACACACACACTTCATTCATTGAAGGTAATTGTTTGGTAAACTCAAATGAAAAAAATGACCCCACTAGTAACCTGGAAATATGAGTCTTCCACTCTGTGACAGCTGTCGCTTTGTTCTGACATATTTTTGCACTTATTGCAAAACTATCTAAATAAAAAAAAAGAAAAACATCCCTCTTATAACCACAACCCTCCCTCTTTCTGCCAAAAAGAAGAAGTGCAGCTCTTGTAACGGTCCGCTTCTCTGCTTCCAAACTTCACTTACACTGACCAGTAACACCACAGTCGCGGTTTGACTCCGAGATTAACAAAGTAAGTACTGCTGACAATAAACAGCCCACATAAATAATGGTGGAAGAAGAGAATTATGTGACAGTGATATTTCAGACAAAGGGAGATCCAACATACGGTGAGTGACTTACTTTTTCCCTTTCATCGCCAAGACTGTGACATACGTTGTTTTGGGGAACAATCAATAGCAGTTCCTTCATTCTGGCAATGTTGTTACTCAGCATGTAAATTCTTTCCTAGCACTGCTATTTTTGGTGATCTAAAAAGTAAAGTTGTACATCAGCGTAAATAATCCCCACAAAGAACAACTTACAAATGAGTTTTCATTTCCTTTGAACTCCTTTTGTTTTTTGCAGTGACGCCAAAAGACGCAGAAACAATCTATGACGAGGTGAACACTGAGGAGAGGAAATGGGATGCACCCCTTGTAATAACAGGTTATTTGTGGTTTTCTGAAAAAAGAAATGATATTTTTTAATTAATTATTAAAATAAAAAAAAAAATTCTATTCTTGTAGAGAATAAAGAGGAAGCTCCAGCCCGTACTCGGCTTCTGTTGGTTGTGACAGGTCTGGTGATTATTTGCCTCATCTTGGTGTCAGTCATCATCGCCCTCATCTTCCACTGTAAGTCCACCTGCTGTGTATTTAAGGACTTTAGTGTAATCAGACAATAACACTAACAGTTTCTCACCTGACTGCAGTTAACACAGTCATGAGGGAGCAGAAAAGAGAAATGTCCAACATCACAGCACAGAACCTGCAGCTGATGAAACAGAAGACGTCCTCAGAGCGACGGACAGAGGAGCTGACCAGAGAGAGAGACCAACTCAACTGGACCATCGGAGTCATCATGGAATATCAGGAATTTTCAGTGGAAAAACACTGCCCACAGAAAGGTGAACATGTTTTAGTTTCATATAATATTATGTCACTTTTTACTCACTTTACTCAAACAAGCTTTTATTTGAAGGTTTCATGTTTAAAACGTTTTAAAAATATTTCCTGTGCTTTGTAATGTACTGTAAAGTTGGATTTCTAAAATGATTCTGGTCCCTTTCTTTTTTTGGACAGTGTGTAAACCTTGCCTGGATGGCTGGGTGCTGTTTCAGTCAAGCTGTTATATGTTTTCCCAACATCAGTATTTGAGTCGTTGGAGGACCTGGGATGAAAGTTGTGATTACTGCAAATTGTATCAGGCGGCTCTGGCAGTGATTGAAAGTCAGGAAGAACAGGTGAGCCAGATTTCATTTGTATATATATTTTTAATGTTTGAATGAAGTGAAAGAGCGTTTTCATACACAGAGAGAAAAACAGTGTCAAAGTTCAAGCAATTTAGACATAAGGTTTGAAAAGGAAGTTAATGCAACTATAATTCAAAGAGCCAAGATACCTTCCTTCAGGTCAGTCTTTTCCCACTTCTTTGCCATTTGGCTGGATTTTAAGAAAACGTATTTCTTTCTCAATCAACACTTAAAAATACTGTAAAAAATGGAAAGTGAAATCTCTTATTTTAAAACTATTCAGATTCTTGTTCTCTGAAGTGCACTGAGGTTTGCTTTATATTTGAGTTATGTTTCGATTCAAGCAGGCCTCAACTTGTACTTAAAAGACAAGAGAAATATTCAGGAAAAAAAGGAACTCCAAGCTTTGAGTGTTCCCACTAGCTCACTGCTCTCTTTAAAATAGTCTTTGTGGCCTTCACTTCCAAATTCAGTAAATGACGTGATCTTTGGTCAGAGCTGTGGAAAAGAAAACAGTGATCATTCCTACAGAGTTCCCAAAGTGTTTAAAAAGAGAGCGAGAACAACTCTTCATACATCAGACAAAAGATAGTCGGAGTAAAAGGGACAGGCTGTGAGTGTAAAAGACCAATCTGATTGGACAAACTTAAATGCATTTTGCAGTTTGGAGAGATCATCTGTGGACAGATCTGAAGAAGTCTTAACCAAGGAACCCAGCAGTAAACTGTGTAAACTTTGTCAACATGAGCACTGAGTGTTGATTTCTTGAGGGAACAAAAGCCAGTTTTATCCATTCAAAATGTAAACATAGTGTGCAAAAAGGGAAAACTTTATTTTTTTTTAAACCTGTTTGTTTTGTTTTGTTTGCTGTTATTTAAATGTTTAATAGACGAATCATCGTTCTTTTTATCTCAAAGGAATTTATCAACAACCACACTAAGGACTATCACGCTGATGATAGGCATGGCTACTGGATCGGTTTGAGAGCGGAGAGCCCAAAGGACACGTGGACGTGGGTAGATGGAAGTAATCTCACTGTGACGTAAGTCCCCCCCCCCCGGCCACACACACACACACACACACACACACACACACACACACACACACACACACACACACACACACACACACACACACACACACACACACACACACACACACACACACACACACACACACACACACACACACACACACACACACACACACACACACACACACAAAGTACTTGTCTCTTATATCTTAGTGAACTCATCTAGTAGACATAGTGCTTCATGCCTCCAAACTCGTACAGCCCAGAATTTGGTCTCCATAAGTATAGTAACAGTCGAATTTTTGGTCCTCACAAAGATGTATAAATGCAAAAACACTCATTGTAAATACCCTTTAAAAAATATGGCAGAAGGTGAAAGAAGTAAAAAGCAGAACGAAAAAATTGTTTCAACATATCACTTCCTCTAATAACAAGAAGCTTAAGATTAGTCTGTAGACTGAAATTTACAGACACTCACAGTGTGAATGAATTCTATAGAATTTTGAGCTACTGCCTTAAAAAATCCGAGTTAAAACAACCTTTAGGCTGGAATAGCTCAAGGAAGTGAAGATTAAGTAGAATCAACAAATGTTGATGGCAGACTTTTTTTGTTTGCATTTTCTCTTCATTCGTGAAATGAGAAAACACAAAGTGTTTTCATTTAACATAAAAAGACATCTTGCATGCTCAGTCATCCAGGTAAGATTATTCAATAAAGATTATTTTGTCATATGTTGAAATGATGAGTAGGCATAGAGACTGACACTATGATTTTTTTTAGGTACTGGAAAACGCAACAAGCTGTGAACAGATTTTGCGCTTTAAGTCTACCAAAAGCGCCCCCTCTGGCCAACTGGGGCAAAGAGAGCTGTGACATGAAAAACCGTTGGATCTGTGAAAGAAGAGCGTTAATTAAAGGACATTAGGAATCAGTCCCAGTATTACAATTGTTATTTAATGTGACAGTAATTTCTTTTATTCCTTGTGTTTTTTGAATCAAAGGCAATGAGCTTTTTTCTGTGTCAAACTGATTTTGTAAAAAAATTAATAATAATACTTTCTGTTTTGATTTATTTTAAGATACATTTTTAAACAAATGCTGCAGAATCACACATCACGTTTGAGCTACACTGCAAAGGTATCTGTACATACTAAAGCATTTGTACTTTTCTGTAATCATATGTGCTCTTTTGTCTTTATTATGTGATTTCTAATGTATTAGATGGCAAAAAAAAACATATTCCGATGGATGTAAACACAGAAACAGGCATGAATGTTTTTATGTGACTATTTATTTATACTAAATGTTTGTGGAACTTCCCTTTTTACCGAGGAAGTGACAGTCTGTTCATGCTCATTAGTGTAATTTGTAAACACGTGTATTCCTTTTATAATAGTGGAGAGCAACAATAATAACAATAATAATAATTATTATTATTATTGTTGTTGTGCCTACTGTCTAAGACTAAAACAGTGTGTAGCTGCTTAAGAAATTAACTGGCTTATCCTACAAAATACTCTCATGTTAAAATGTTCGATGTTATTATGAAAAAAGTGTTTACAGCTTAAAGTGACTCGGCCTGTGTGGATTGCTCCCACCGTCATAAAAACTGTGATTTTTTAAAATGTACTCATTCATCTGGACACTTGTAAGGCTTAAACCTAAGAACACAGGCAGCTGGAGCAACAGCTGTGTCTTTGGCCTTGCCTCCATTGAACTGTGCCTGTCGCAGTATTATTGGTGCATTTTAATAAAATTAATTGTTGAATGGTAATCTGTCTGTGTTAGGGGGGTTTGCACATTTTACACGTTTTGTTTTTTGTCTGTTTTACAGTGCTAGTCAATTTCTTTTTTCCTCATCAAGTTTTTGTTTCTGTTCTTTATGCCTGTGAACCCATTTTTTAACGTTACATGAGAGCTAAATAAATTAGCTTGATATAACTTCCTTTAATCCATATCTTGGAGAGACTTTCTTGGGCATTGTCCCTTGATTTTACTTTACTTTTAATTTCCACTGAACTGTCTTTTTGTAAAACATAATAATTTGCTAAAATTTCTCACACTTTTATTGTTGTTGTTGTTTAAAAGTGCAATATAAATAAATATCCAGAATATAAATGATGTAGTAGTTCATCCAGCTCAAGAGCCATCACATCTCAGGTTATTGCAGTGTGTGACGTGCAGAAAGAAAGTGTTAGGGGTAAACTGCACAGACAAATGAGAATCAAAATCCACTGAGAATTAAAAGGGGCTTGCAGTTACTTCCTGGACAAATTCATCACCAAAGAAACTGTTTGTGTTCAAGAGCAAAAAAGCATTAAAACAGGCAGCCCACAGCCGCACCGTCCTCCAACAGGACCACTCCCTGCACGGTCATGACCCACAGGATCATCCCCGTCTACAAGTTATCACATCATTTAGTATTTCATGGAGTTCTTTTGTCATCATTTTGTGTATGCAGACTTGATCAACATGAGGAATGTGACTTAGCTAAATAGTGTGAACTGAATAACAGTGATCCCTGTGCGAAGGTTTGATTCATATTTCTTTATGAGGTGCAGTGATGACAGAGACCTCACCACTGCAGAGTCTCACTGGTCCTTGGGCCAGACGAGTTGCAAAAATTGCGATCACTCGCCTCTTCCTTTTTCGTACTGTGACAGACATTTTTCATCACAGCATTTTCACCTAACACGATTTCTCACAACGGCATCGATCATCAGTTAAGAAACAACGTGGCTGTTGCACCATATGTGACAGGTTGGTTTGTTGGGTTAAACCCCAAATGTGTTAACTGCTCTTAGCGTAACGGTGTGTTACGGAAGCAACATACTACTGAGATCAGTCGTGTATGTTCACACCGAGGAGTAAGAGGAACTGCAGGTTTGTTCTGTGCCAGTTACTGCTGGGATCTCATATTGTTTTTTGGTGTGTGTGTGTGTGTGTGTGTGTGTGTGTGTGGGTGGGTGTGTGGGTGGGGTTTGTCGGTAACATTCTGTAAACAGCAGAGTCCGTTCCTGTTAAGGGCAGTTTTAATTTTCAGTGCACTGAAGGCAACTTGACTTTTAAAGATGGAAGAAGAAGTCAATTATTCCACGATGGTTTTCAAAACTGGTGCTTCACCTCAAAAAGGTAGGTTACTCTCCTCCTTCATTCAAAAATGAATGAAGATTACTCACTGATAAGTCTGACTGTTTACATCTTTGTGAAGTTCCCTGATGAAAGAACGCTGCTCTTTTCACGTCATGTTCTTTCTCTCAGAACAACCAAAAGCTTTTTCAATTAACTGCTGAGACATGAACATCACTGCAAAGCACAACATTTCTATTTTAATACACCAAGTCATGAGCTCAGACCTATCTTTTGAGTTTATCACATTGTTTGACTTTATCACAAATGATGTGATAAAGCTAGTTTGAAAAATAGCACATGGCACAAATGTCGCTGGTATGAATCCATGCATTCAGTCATTTGTGTCTTCTAGAAAAAATCAAGGACTCAACCATTTATTCTGAAGTTAAAACTAAAGTGCCTGCTGGTCCGTCTGCTACACCTGGTAAGTTACAACATTCACAGCAAAGCAAATTCATGCTTTACCTTTCTGTCTTTGACAACGACACAGCCTGAGAAAACAAACCAACACAAGTAAAGCAGAAATGTTGAAATGTTTCTCATATTAATAAGCTGCAACCACCAAATACCTGCAGAGACTCAGGCAAGTCTTGAGTAGTACAAGATCCACAGAGGCTGGGGTCGTCACACCAGGCAAGACCAGGCTGTGTAAAGATGCCCCTGAAACAATCCAGCACATAACAGCAGGGTGCAAGATGCTAGCAGGCAGGGCATACATGGAACACCATAACCAAGTGGTTGGCATAGTATAAGAGATAAGATAGGATGGTATCCCCGGGCGTGTTCTCAGAGCGTGTTCTGG